>NC_072490.1:27297500-27452500 GCF_027574615.1 Eptesicus fuscus | reverse complement strand
TGCAGGAGGCAGCTGGTCGATGTTTCTCTCTCATCGATGTTTCTAGCTTTCTATCCCTCTCCCTTCCTCTCTGTAAAAAATCAATAAAATATATTTAAAAAAAAAAAAAAAGATAACTGTGGGGATTAGAGATGAGGGAGCCCAGAGCCTGGGAAGTGGGAGATGCTCAGTAAGCAAGTTCTTTTATGGCCATTGTAGTAAGAATCTGGTTATGATTTTCCCATCTCCTTTCTTCGTGGCCTAGAAGAAATACAACACTGAGGGGCGCCCCTTCCACTTACTGTAGTTCTCTGCCAGGACAGGCACCAGTCCACACTTGCCCGCGATGTAGATGAAGCCTCCATCCAAGCTCATGGCATCAGCTTCTCCTTTCTGCAAAGACACAGCATATCAGAGTAGATGTAAGGAGGCTATTTTCTGTTGTCTGCCCTTCCAGGTGTTTCCTTGAAGCATCCTTCCCAGCCCAGGTCATCAAGTACCAAGGAGACAGCTATTGCTAGTTCTGGACCCCCCACCCCCCACCCCACAAAGGATCAGCCAGGTACACCCAGCACAGAAAATAAAATGTACTCTCATTTTCACCCAAACCACCTTGAACTGATGATCAGTTCTGGGTGCCTTGCTTAGTTTCTTCAGGAGCAAAGACCCACATTTGATCTGCCTGTCCTCTAATAGTACACACTGTCTCAGAGACATTCCCACAACATCTTTCTGACACCAAGTATTCTCCTTTGCAAGACAGACGAGTGGAGCCTAGCTCTAAGGAGCCCATCAGATCCACACGCTCAAAAATACTGAAGCTTCTGTGGGGTTGAGCTCCCTCAGTGAGGGTAAGGTTCTAACTCATTTTGCCTAATGAATTAGCTTCCCACATACCTGATTATTCCTGGGTTTTCATATCACTCCCTGGAATACTTGGGATAGGCAGGCAGCAGTGACAAAGGCACTGCCCTATGGAAGCAGAAATGACATACCATGATCATGGCAATACAGTCTTCGGTGGTCTCTGCTGATTCACACTCTATTTTCCCTTCACTGTTTATACTCCACTCATCACACTTGAGTCTCTCCTGGTGGCCTATTGCACACCACTTCACAGTATTGCATCCAGCCGTTGAGGCATCCGGGCCTAGGACATAAGTAAGAGAATGGGGTTTCAGATGCGGCACCATGAGCTGCCTGCTAGTTTGAATGCTACTAACTGTCTTCATGAAAATTCTGGGATTTGCCCAAACAGATCCCATTCAAGGAATTATGTGAGAAAGCAAAGGCAATAACAATCTCTTGATTGACTTCTTATCATTTAGACTTAGTTTAAATTTATTTCTTCTGAGAAGCCAATCATCCTCCCAAATGCCTGGCACTCTATCACTTCAGGCTAGTTTTCTTCCTCTTTTTGAAATAACAGTTAACCACTTGAGCTGTTCTTATTTATTTGTTCATTGTTTATTGTCTGTTCCCTGTAGAACAGTGGTTCCCAATGTAGGATACACACCCCACAAGGAGGCAATTTAATTTTTAAGGGAGCAATTGGAGAATGAGTTATTAACAGTGAATTTTTTGCATTTCTTATGGTTCTAGGGGCCTCATATACAGTATATTAATATATTTTGTGACATATTTATGCATTTCAGTTCTCTATTATATGTTTTGAAACTTTATTTGCTATTTTTTGTATTACTTCATATTATTATTTTTTAACAATTTTTAAATGATTTCTTCCTCAATACTTCAACTGTCCTTTCATTTTTCTCATTCATGATGCCATGTTCTTTGGAAGCTTGTTTAGACCACATTAATGGCCTTTTAGGCTTCCTCTGTGTGAATAGGAAGTTCACTTTTTGAATAATAAGAATTATATGTCACAGGGGGACACCGGGATTTTAGAGATGCTTAGGTGGGGCATGACCAAAAAAAGGTTGGGAACCACTGCTGTAGAAGATCATAAGCTCTGCCAGGCAAGGGCCATGCCTGTCTTTTCTCCACTGCACCCTCATTGTTCAGGATAGTGCCTGGCTTGTGGTTAGCGCAATAAATGTCTGCTGACTAAATGAACACTTAACCATCAGACCCAACTCAAGAGCCACTTCCTCAGGAAGCCTTATCTTAACTCCAGGTCCTGTTTTTGTTTTCATGGTCTCATAGGTCCATGGTATTTTGTCCTGTGTTGTTGTTTTTTCCTTCTTCTGAGTAAATCTCTCCATTTTAATTGATCATTCAGTAGAATGACTATCCATTGAACATTTGTCTTCTCTGCTGGTGAGAAAGTTTCAGTATAACAGAATCTAATATATGTTTGTCTCCCCATTATATACCAGCATCTAGCACAATCTATGGCCAGATAACCGATAATTCTCTGCTGAATGAATGAATGACCAAACAAACCTCCAGTGACCAGGAAAATTCAGAAACAGGACGGACCTGTCGAGAATTTCAGCCTCACTAGGCCACATGTTTACCATTGTACTGGCTTATAGGTAGGAAATTAATTTCATTCTTTTTGACTTACTTTGTGTCAGGCTAATTGGCTTCACAAAGTGGTTGGGGCAGCCCTGATTTATACAAGGGAAATAATGTCATTTTACATATGAATTTACTTTAATTCCCTGTGGTGATGCCCAGGCTTATCTCATAATGATGAATGCATCTATCCAACAGGTAGGGCAGATAAAGGAACATCAGGGCAGATGTTCAATACCTGAACAGACTTTATCACTGGTCCCTGCCCTCATCAGGTTTCCAAGCTCCTAAGGTCACATGGTCCTTCCCAAGTACTTACGTGTCTTTGCCTTCAGATTCTTCATTGCAGAGGCATACTCATATCCCAGGTACATCCAGGAGTCCATCTTAGGGGGAATCCTTAAAAACCCTTGGGTAGAGTCCTTAAACAACAGGTCCTTCCCCTCAGAGGAGCTGAAAAGCTGGAAGTCTCCAGTTGTACCTCTGCCATAATCTTCCTATTTATGGTAAAACAGCAGTGAATGTAAGTGACAAAGTAAGTTGTGAAATGGTACTAAAAGAAACCAAAATCCCAGAAAATTAAATTAAACTATGAAATTTCCAAATGCCAGGGCAGTCAGGCCTGCTCTTTCCTACCCATCACCTTTTCCACTTACAGCCCTCTGGGGGACGTGCCACATCTTATTTCCCTGAATGTGTTTCTGTGCTTGTATCCCTGACTGGATTGATGGCTCACTGAGTGCAAGAAAAATATCTCTGTCAGAGGCTGACACTGTGTGATTGTCACTTAAACTCTTGATGGATGGATGGGAGGGCTGGATGATAGTTGGCTCATTTCTAGCATTCTGCTGCCCTAGGGATGTAAAGCTCGTGGTGCAAGCAGCTAGCTCCCTTGCAGTCAAGTTGAGGGACATCAAGAAAGAGACCATTTCATTCTGGGGAGTTCATGGAAGGCCTCATGAGGGCAGGGATGTTTGCCCTTGTCCTAAAAGCCTGATTTAGCTGGAAAGAAATGTAATAGAGCGGTTAGGAGCATCTTCATGTCACTGGTCCAAAATGTAGGAGTCTGGTAGATGATAATGCAGGACTAGGTTCCATACTACTCTGAGAAGAGTCCCTGCTGAGCACTTTTAGGTAAGTGGATGGTGTGTAGCATAATCCCCACTGTGTCCTAAAAACAGAATGGTCTGCAGTGGCATTAAGGAAATGAAGGAAAATGCCCCAAATCCAAGCAAGGACCACTAAGGAGGGAGAACAGTGGATTTCATACCTGGGCCTGGTTGAGAAGCTCCCAGATCCAGTCCTCATTGCCGCCTACACTTCGGGCCACAACAGCATGGGAAGGGACAGTGGCCAGGTGGCACTCCTCATATTTATCTACTGGCCTCCGAGTATTGTCCCTGCAGAGGAGCTCATACTGGTCCCAGTCAGCTTGTGGAAGATCCTCTAAGGGAGGAAAGCCCAGATGAACTTACTGCACGAAAAACCATGAGCTTTTGGTCTCCCGTACCCTCCCTTGCAATCCCACTGCATCATAAAATGTGTGAGCTGAGAAGCCTGGAGCTAACACTGAGGGCCAAAGAACATAGGGAAACTGACTTGCTCAAGATCCCACAGCCAGTTACAGGAGAGGAATTTTCTGATACCCAGTGCAGGGTTAACTGCCCCACATCCCACATTGGTCTCATCTTAGTAGGCCAACTATAGGCCAAGGTTGGCCAGACCTGTCCCCAATCCTTTGCTATGGCAACACTTAACAGAAGGAAATGGCCCTGTATACAGGACATTGAATGATGGAAAGAAGCCCAGGAGTCCAGGCAGGGACCCTACAGGCACATACCTCTGAATATGTAGGAACCCAAGCAATGATAAAGGAGGAACACACTATCCTCAAGTCTGACTACTAAGCATGAAAAGGGAGGCAGGAAAAAGAGAAGGCCCACTGTTTTGTGGGGATCTGCAAATGCTTCTAATAACTTACCCAATACCGTCAAGTGTTTCACAAAGGCCACTTCCCCAGCACCATCCTTCAAACACCTGTGAGAAGAAACACATTAGGAGGGTTTCTGCGGGATAGACCCTTCTCCTGGCTTGAGGGTCTGATCACCTCTCCTGCATGGGTCAAGGGGAGAGCCTGGTGGAGACCTCTGTGCAGACCAACACAGAGGAAGCATCTAGGGTACCACCAATGTGTGAGAGGTGAGCTCCCAGGAACTAGAGGTTCCTCACCAGATGCCCCAAAGCAGCAAAAAGGCATTGAAGATATTTTAGTACAGAGAATGTTTTTCAAACTTCTGAAATGGAGGATAAAGGCTTAGCATCTCCTGAAGGGGGAAAAGTACCCTTAGCTTGCTATAAAACCAAGGGAAAAGAAGAAGCAAGAAATTAGCTATGTGAGCTGTCTGCACAGAGGCCATGAGGGGAGGCAGGAGAGAGGCCAGTACATTGAGCAAGTGACACTGCTGCAGTAGAAAACAGGGAGCCAGTCACTGGAGAATGTCTCAGACACTAGGGATGTTCCTGTTCCCTCAGACTCTGCCCAGTACAGTGAGAGGACACACTTGCCAGATTCAAGGACTCTGGGAAGACAGAAGAGACCCAAGGAAAGCGGGTTCCTATCAATGAAGCATGAAGGAAGCATGCGCTGGCCTAGTGTGGCAAGTCCCAGCTTAGGGGGGGCAGGGGGAGGGGTTAGGCCACCTGAACACTCTTGTTGCAGGCTGGGCTATGCTATGGACTAGAGTGGGTTTCCCAGCCTGAGGACATTGAACACTTCGGCTGCCATGGGGCAGCAGGAAGTCTCACTCACTTGAGGGCACCCGAGTAGCCAAAGTACGGTTCATGGTGGGAGAAGGCACACTTGTCTTTCCCTTTCCCAGCGCACAGCTGACACAGTTGGGGGAAGGCTGTCCCATCCGCACCGGGAACACAGCTGCCCGCGAAGAAATTGGCCGCTGCTGCTCAACACAGAAATGTGGAACACAGGGCATGAGCCAGCCCGGCCAAAGACAATTCCAGCTCCCAACCCAGGCTCATGCATGAACAGAGAGTGACCAGAACAAACCCAGCTACCAGGCCCAGCTTGCCCGTATGTATGTTCACTGGTCAAGATCAAGGTTTCCCAAAAGGGACATGTTAACAACTATTCTCCCATCACCCTCCCCAATGACCAGGCCTATGCCTGCTACCAATCAAGGCCTGGCTTAGGTCACTGTCAGCCCCCCTCCCTGCCTCGTCACACTGGAACAGCTCAGAGAGAAGTCTCCCCTGGAAGTCATGCCCAGGAGATGACAGACCCACCTGGACAGGTGCATGCCAAACTCATGGCCAGCACATGGCCACCAGAGAATGCTCCAGCAGGAGGGGAAACACAGAAAGGAAGGCACCCCAGGGAAGTGGGCAGTAGGGCCCACTGACCTTGGTCCTGCCTGAACCCTCTTTTGGGCCTGATGCCCTTCCCCACCCACTCCTCCAGGCAGCCTCTGCTGAGGTATCAGGAGCTCAGAGAAGAGAGGACTCAGCCTAACCCTCCCAAGGGCTGCCGGTGTTGCAGACCCAACCAGTTTAAAGCTGGTTAACCTCCCACCTCCACCCCAGGAATCATCACACATGACCACCTGATCATGTCTGAGTGACCTCAGGGTGGCCTATGACACCTAAAGAAGGGATGAATGCCTGAGGGCACACACCCTCCTGCCTGCTTACCTTTCTGAAGATTTTCCTGTGGCTCAGGCAGTTCGGAATAGAGTGTGCCCATGGGGATCTTCCACCCAGCAGACCTGTCAAGGCCAGTGTGGCAGGACTTCTTGCCTCGAAGCTGGTTCAGCTGGAAGCCGCTGCCCTTCTTCACCACGGCCACAGCATAATAGCTGGTCTGTGGATCTACAAAGAGACAGTGTGAATGGAAGGCCCACAACCTGGGCCTCAGGGAAACATTGCTCCTCACTGCTGGACTCCTGACTAGGGAAGGGGAACCCACAAGCCACACTTAGGTTGGGTTGGGTCCTAACGAGGGAGAGATCAGAATAACTTCCCTAGGTTTGCAGGGAAGAAAAGGACCACAGAGGGGACATTTGTATAACCCTCCAGGCAAACCCTGGCAAGAAAGCCACAAGCACATGGGCCTCAATGATTTTTCCTGCACTGGCCCTGCAGGTTTTCTGCCTACACCTACCAACCCAAGGCTACCTGGAAACCAGAGGTCACATTCCTGACTCCTAAGTGTTTCCTGGGACCTAGGGACACAGGCCCAGAGATAGTCAGGTTACTCTCAGAGTGTGTGCTCCAGTGTGGTCTGTTCTCTGAGTGAGGCACCTGTGGTTCTTGGAGGACTCTCTATACAGCTCTAAACGCTAATGGTTCAGGTCAGGCTGTACACACTTCCTGGCCCAGGAGGTCACTGTCAGCAGCACCAGTCCTCAGCCAGCCCAAAGCCACAGAAGACTTGAGTTGTGCCTGTGGGGGCTTCTAGGGCACCACATTGCCCACACACTCCTCCATTACCTGCCTAAACAAGACAAGAGTCTACCCGGAGAGAACAAGGGTCTATTAGGATAGGACAACAGCCACAAACTCTCTCCCGCATCCCCAGGGAGAACTCACTCTCTTTTGACCCGTAGTATTCTGCCACTACAGGTTTCAGGTTGTGGGGGGCTTGGCTCGCCTCAAACACCAAACCCGCATCCAATGTCATAGCATCTGCTCTGCCTTTCTGAAAAGGAACAAACCAAACACCCATGAACTTCTCAATTCCCGGAAAGACCGCCTAACCCAGGTGAGTGAGGGTGACATTTGGGGCCAGAAAAGCCATCAACTTGGCCAGACCACCCACTAACCCATTTCATTTAACTCCACCACCCCACTGGGGGGAGTTTGGCCACCATATTCCTATTCCTTCAACATAGAGGAAGGAATGGATTGGTTTTCTTTTTCCTGGTGAGGAGTCTGGTTTTTGACTCAGAAACCTGTGTGTGACCTTCTAGGATCAACCTGAGCTACAGAGGCTTTACTCTCAGGCCTCGTGGTGGAAAGCTGCCCTCCCCACACCAGGCTGGGTGCACAGCCCAGGCACTGCAGGCTCTGAAGGAGGCTGCAGTCAATCACTCAGGCCCGCTGCCAGGCCATGCTCTTACACATGTGTACATTGAGAACCCAGGTGCTTCTATTTGATGGCCTCTTGTTTGATGACCTCTTTATTGTGGGCCCTCTGCTGAGGCCTTCTCAGGTGTCACTGTGAAGCCCTCCTTACAGGGGTGTGGGGTTTGATGATACTCTTCTCCACTCTGATTCAGTACTCAGTACTTTCCCTTCCTGTCTTGGGTCCAGATAACTATAGGAGTCCCGCATTCATAGAGTTAGTGTGTCTTTGGATTTAACTTCTTGCTTTACTCTGAACTAAGTGTTAAGCGATGATTACTTCTGTTGTGGTTCATTGTTCATTTAATGGACTACTCAGACATGTCACAGATCACTGCTATCCAACTCATGCCTACTTGTAAGCTGGGAGGTTAGCACATTGCTGGCCAGCAGCCTTCAGTAGCACCATCCTGGAGGCGGGAGCCATTCTGCAGCTGCATTTTGCACATTAAAAAACAGACACTTTAAATCACTTCTTGAGGTCACATAGCTAGTGAGTCATGGAGCAGGGATTCTAATACAGACAGTATGGGTTTATTTCCTTCATTACATTGGTCCTTGCTGGTTGTTGTTGGATGCCTTTACACTGCATCTGTAATTAATTTAATAATGTAAAGTATTTAAATGCACCACTAGTGGGAGTGAAAAATTAAATAATAGTTCACTTTAAATGTTTTTGGTACCCTCCACTGCATCTATAATTTATTTTCTCTTAAAGTAAGAAGCACTATTTTTATATATACTCTTAATAACTTCTATTCCATTTTTCTTCAACTATCTTTAATCAAAATAATTCTTAGAAGCCCTTGCCAGTACTCTGTGAATTGTTTTTATTGATATAATTATAAGGCTAAACAAGTATCAGCTAGACAAATATATAGTTTGGCTTACATTATTGTTTTATTTCATTTAGAACTACTATTGTCTTATTCCCTACATATAACATGACACAGATCATGGAAGTATAGCTCCCTATGGGGAGCGGGCCTAAGCCAGCAGTCAGACATCCCCTGAGGGCTTGCAGACTACAAGAGGGTGCAGGCTGGGCTGAGGGAACCCTCCTCCCCAAGTGCACTAATTTCATGCACTGGGCCTCTAGCACATAGACAAGTCTTAAAACTAAAATAAAAGGCAAAAAAAAAATCTTAGGATTCTGTTTGCTTAGAAAAGGGAAGCACAGATCATTGCAAGTAAGGCCAGGGGGTTCCATAACCCCAAGTGGTGCCATTCCCATAGAATCCAATGCTGCTGCAAACATAAGCTATTGGCAATAATGAAGTTTTGTGAACTTGTGGTGGATTTTTGGATAGTATTACTTTATCTTACTAACATATTTAAAAAGAGGGGCTTGCATAGACCAAAGCTGATCATATTCATAATTCAAGGGTTATAATTAAGCCATGATAGAAACTGAAGTCCAATTTAAAAGCTAATAACAAAAAAACAAAAAAACGAACACACAAGCCCTAGCCAGTTTGGCTCAGTGGATAGAGTGTCGGCCTGCAAACTGAAGGGTCCCAGGTTCGATTCTGGTCAAGGGCACGTGCCCAAGTTGTGGGCTCAATCCCCAGTAAGGGGCGTGCAGGAGGCAGCTAATCAGTGATTCTCTCTCATCATTGATGTTTCTATCTCTCTCTCTTCCTCTCTGAAATCAATAAAAATACCTTTTTTTAAAAAAAAACACACAAGTTTTTATATCAAATCACTGATTTCCTGAGTTAATCAAGCTCCATTTAGCTGAGTCTGCCTCTCCCACCTCATTGCTCCTTCCAGTATCTGCTTGCTCTGCTCTGTCACCGTGGCTCCTTTACAGCAACTCTAACAAGCTCAGCTCTCCCCTGTCTCAGGACCTTTGCACATGCTACTCTTCACTGCTTGGAGTGTTATACCCATGCTCATCCCTGGGGTCTCATCTTCATTGTTCCCTCTCAGGGAGATTGTTCCTGAAACCAGGCTCTGTCAGAGCATTCTACTTTTTCCCTTCATTTTATGGCATACATTTTGAAATTACATATCTACTTGTTTGCATGCTTCTCTTCTCTCCTAAGAAAAGCTTCTCAAGAGTAAGGACCATGTGTGTTTAAATTCATTACTGTAGCCCCTTTGCCCAGCCAGCAACTGACACAGATTCAAATGAGCAGGAAGAATGTTGAAGGAGAAGAGGATTTTGGAAAACCTAGAAAACAAAGGGATCAGCTATCATCTGTAACCTGTCACCATATTTCTCTTCCCTGTGACCATCACTCATCTAATTTCATGATGTATTAAGAACTTCCAAACCAAATCTTTACAAGATTTACTGTACAGATAGAGGTAAATGACTGATGAGATAATGAATTTGTCTCTGACACCATCTGTCTTATTATACATCACTATATTTGATAGTGATAGTGTAGAATATTTGATAGCAAATATTCTTGTTTTTTCCCTGATTTCAGAGAACTTAGTGCCTCAAAATAACCCCCTTTCAGAGCACAATGAATTTTGCTTTAAGAATTATTAAAGGTAGCCTCTCCGATGTCCATTTCTAAAGTACATCAGCCTCCTATGTGTGAGTACAGAATTGTTCCAGAACACCAGGAGCAAGAGGAAGTGCGGATTGTCTTCCACTCTCCTTTAGGCAGCAGTGACTTACCTCAATGGCCTCGATGCACTCATAGTGGGAGGTTTTCTTCACACAGTCAAGAGTAACAGCCTTTTGCAAATCAGAATTTTGCTTTTGGAAAGTTGTGCACTTTGTGTTCTCAGGCTCTGAGATGGTGCACCATCGCACAGTTTTTTCGGGGACAGCCAGGCACAGCCCTACAGGAGAAAGGACAGAGCGCCCTGTTCCAGTGGGAGAGACAGCAACACCCTCTGAAGGGACTTGAAGGCTACATCCCCTCTGTCCTGTCCTCCTTCCACTCCAGTCCGTGATCAGTGAAGGGTACAGGTTCCACTGCATTCTGAGGCTGGGACAAGAGAAGCGAACCCTAATGACCTCCCAGGTTCCCACTTGCCACCCATTGCTGGCAGGAGAGAGGGCTTGACCTTCAGATCTCAATAAGAAACCACAATCTGCTCTTCTGTGTTCTCCGGGCCTTCTTCCCTCACCATCATGGGACTGCAATGGGACATAAGCCTCATCAGTGTGACGTGGCATTTTCCACCACCTCAAGGCATTGGCTCAATACTGCAAGTCAGGAAGCCAACAAGGTAGGAATTACCACTTTTAAAAGAGGCGGGAACTGTGCTCAGAGAGTGATGTTTTACCCAGCCTATCATTAGTGGCTGAGATGCTTAGAAACCAGGCCTCCAGTCTTTGGTCTCTGCCCAGGGAACTAAAGAAGATAACATTCTGAGTTATTTGCATCTGGTTGGCCAGTAGGGGGCGTGCATTGTATTTCTCTTTTACAAGATTTACTGTACAGATAGAGGTAAATGACTGATGAGATAATGAATTTGTCTCTGACACCATCTGTCTTCCTCTGTCCCAGGAATAACTAGAAACTCCACATAGTCAGTGGTTCTCTCTGTTTCGAATGACCCTCAATTTTCACCAGTCTTTTGGGCTGCAATTAGGAGAAGCTAAAGTCAGCCATGTCTGTAGCTACTAAAATCCATGTGGTTACAGATGTGTTGTCCTTATCATGTGAGCTTTGGCATTGTTCCCCAAACCCTCTGTTATCTCTACTCTCCATGGATCAACTAACTTAAGGAAGCCGCTGAATATCCACAAAGCAGCAGAGGGGGAGGGCAGCAGTTCTCCAGAATGTATAAGGAGGAACTTTCTGCCCAATACCCCTTATCCCAACTCTGCCCTGGGAAACCACAGGAGGCCTCAGGAACCAGGGGCAGACCCTTCCCAAATTGCCCCTCCTGAGGTTTCCCTGGGCAGGTATTTGTCTTAGTCATACATTTACCTTGCACAGCCTTATGAGATCCTTGGGGCTGGGTGGGGGGGGGGGGGGTGGGGGGGGGGAGATCGGAAAGGAGTGAGGCAGAGGCAAATAATGTGAGACCGACTCTGAAGGGTAAACGTTTTCGGGAGAGACAAATGACTAAACATGGAAGTCTCCAAAGGTAAAAGTAAGAGGATAAGGGGGCCCAATAATCTCAGGAGGTGATGAGAGTGGGAGAGGCCAACCAGTGGCAGCCCCCATTGCAGGGAGGTGTGCAGCAAATTCCACCGCTGCCTGGATCCATGGCCTCTATTTTCCTCACCTACCCTCCCTGGCCAGGCTGTACTACCTTCCTCACTGGTGAGGACCCGAGAAGTCTGGCTTTAAATCCCATGCTCCAGACTCCTGGGCTGCTATGCGTCAGGATTTTGTCAGCGCCAATGGCTCCCATGAGACATCATATTCCCAAAGAAGAGGAGATCAGATCCAGCGAGGCCTTGAATGCCTCGCTAAACCGTTTGGACTTGATTGAAAGGCCCCAGGGAAAGGATTTGAGAAACTGTGATGGGAGTGCTCTAATTTATTGTATTTCTCTATTATAAGATTTACTGTACAGGGAGGAGGAGGAGAAAGCAAGAAGAGCATGAAAAAGTGCCAGGGGCACAAGCAGGACCAGCAGGTGCATGCAGGCACAAAGCTATCCCAGAGGCAGTGCTAAAGCAGGTGCAGAGGTGCCATGGGGAAGAGCTGAGGAAAGGCTCTGTCTGTCCAGCCCCAAGGAGGGAACATGGAGCCCAGGGGCCAGTGTGGCTGGGTCCAGAGTATAAGGGGACTTCCCTGCACCCATACTCACCCAGAATGGCACAGGCCAGCAGGGCAGGGATGGTGAGCCTCATCCTCCCGGCCTGGGTCTGCGGGGTGGAGCAGCAGGCACAGACCAGCGGTCTTCTGCGCTGCCTCTCTGTGTCCTGCTCCCCTTTATCTCTGACCAGGGGGACCAAGCACAATCTTTGACCTCCTGTGTTTGCACAGCCTGCTTGCCCAATCACCCTTCATTCCTCACCCCCACTCTCCTCATTTCCTGAGATCTGGGTCAGACCCATGGAAGGAGTCCAGCACAAAAATGCTGATTGGAAGGAAATTAAAGAAAAACCAATCCTTTGTTCATGTGTGCTGCCTCTGTGCAGGAGTGGAACTGCAGCCGGTTGGGGCTGGGGAGAGGGGGTGAGGGTAGGGTGGGGAGTGGGCGGCTCTGTTCTTGAATCCCTAGATGGCAGAGCTGGTCCTGCCCCAGTCCTAAGTGCTCACTGCGCAGATGAAAGAGGGAAGGGAACTGCCCAGATCCAGATTAGAACCGGAGAATGACAGGCAAAGACCTACCTGGTGAGGGTGTCGAAGAAGAATAAAGCTGGCCTCATGTAAAAAAACCAACAGTCTCAACACCCTTCACTTGTTCCCAGGGGGGCTGCTCTCTCCCCATGTGCCCTGCTGAGCCAAGGCTCCTGGACTGGAAATCTTCCCTCCCTTCATGCAGCCTCCTGGACATCTTGGTCTAGGGACAGAGTCACAGGAGAGACAAATTCTCTCCCATAAGAAGCTGCCCAGGAATGTGGTCTAGATTCTGAGAGACTCAGAACAAAGTGACACATGAGCTCAAAGAAAGAGACCCCGGGGAGGATGTGGCCTGATCTCAATGACCCGGGTCACCCTAACTCTCCAGCTAAGTAGTCTCCAAAAGGTTTTGATTGTACAACCTTATTAGAAAAAAAATAGTGACTTTTTAAACTAATATTTTTAAACAAATATAAACTAACTTTTCTTCTTACACATTTCTATTCTTTTCACAATTGAAAGGCATTGAGGCGAGGGGGATCTGCCTTCACCTGGGGACCTTGAGGTACGGAGATGAAAGTGAGGGGCAGAGCTGGCTGGGAGAGGACACTGCAGAGCAGACATGCCCATGGTCAACTGATGCCTTCCTTCGGCCCTACAATGAGCTTGCAGCGTCTGCCTGGAAGTAGGACGGAGAGTTGCTAAATGTTGAGCTAATCCACAAACTCAGGAAAGCTTGGTGGAGGCCATGGAAGGTCAATGGACCATGATTCTCCTCCCTGGGACCCTAATGCACTCACATAGTGAGCCTTTCCTGAGGCAGCTCCTCCAGGGACAGGCATAGGCTAAGCCCCTCAAAAGGAGCACCATCTGGCCAGTCCTATGCCCCACCTCAGTGGAGCCCTCTGAATCCAAGCCCATACAGGTGTAGGGAGGAAGGTCAGATGAGACATGGACAAAAGGAGCCCAACATCATCTAGTTCTTGCTCAGCAGGAGGACAGAAACAAACCCCTATGTCTGCCATTCCTTGGAGGAAGGGGTGAGGCAGGCTGTGGGGTGTACATGTGTATAACACCCTGGTTGTATGGCTGTGCCCACATCTGTAAAGAGTATGGGTGTGTGTGGAGGTAAAGGTTAACACGACAGTGTTTCATGTCCTTGGTGGCCCGGGATACTTATGCCTGTACTCTCCCTTATTATGTTTAATTCTACATTACAGACACTCAAGTCAGAAAACTCATTGTCCCTCACCACTTAATGATGGCTAACACTCACTGAGAGCTCTATTGGATGCTAACCCTCTGTGATGGGTGCATTTGAATCCCAATTTCACAAATGAGATTAGGAAACTGAGGCCCTGAGAAGTTAATAATGTGTCCAAAGTCGACTGGTGAGTCAGATGCAAAATCATGAGTCTGGTTCTAGAATGTACATATCCATTCACCAGGGACACTCCCTCTCCTAGGAAATGGACACACCGAGCTCATATGAGAGAGGGATAGACAGGGCACTCCCAACCCTGCAGTTTCTCCAGAAATGCAGCCCCAGGTTTCAGTCTGCAGAGGGCCTGGTCCATCAAGTACCCCAATTGCAGAACTTCAGGCATGCCCTGGCTTGTGCTCAGATGGAAATTCTCATGTTTGCAGCTTTTCCATGTGCCAGGCACTGTTTCTAATCCTAACCATTGTTTAAATGTGGACACTACAGTGAAATAACAAGTCTTCGTTCACAGAGCTCTGGAACTTGAACTCAAATCTCCTAAGTGCCCCAGCCTTCTGCAGACCACAGCTGCCTTCTTGATGTTGATTTTTTTTTTTTTTAATCCAGAAGAGGAGAGAAAGGGAAGAAGGAAGGGCAGAAAGGAGGAAAGAGAGAATATGAATATGAGCGATTTTCCAGTTACAGAACAATCCAAGTCATGACCTAAATCTTCTATTATAAACTGAATGAAAGTCTTAAATTTCAACAAGATTGGCCCCCCTGTAGAAGGAGCTGAACTTGTGTGTACGTGCAGGGGTGTTGGGTAGCTGACCTGAATAGGGTGGGCAGAACGCATTAGTTCTCTGAACCAATATTTGTTGTTTCCAAATGTTGCCTCATTTACAAAGAAACTGAGCAAACAAAGAGCCTCTGTCTGCTTAAACCAGTTCCTCCTCCACCTCCTACTCACTGCACTCTGCCCAACAACAGGGCCTTCTCCTCTAAAAGACCTGATTCTGGGTCATAGACTCCTGTGCTCATAGACCTGTTATCCCATAGACCTGTGGCTCAGGGAAAGTGTGGTGAGAACCAAGAGTGGAAACCAAGGGCAATTTTCCTTTCAGGAACATGTCAGATAATTTGAAATGCCATATACCACCACCTCTCTCTCTCTGTCTCTGTCTTACCTCTCAGAAATCTCCCAACAATGATTCTCTCAAGGTTTCCATTCTTTTCCCAAGGGATCCATAAAAATATCCTTTTTGTGAAGAATAGTCCAGGGCCAGATAGCTTCACTGATGAATTCTACCAAACATTTAAGAAGAATTAGACAATCTGACAAATACTCATCCAGGGAACAGAAAAAGAAGCATTACTCCCTGACTACTTTTTGAGGTCAGTAAGTATAGTTTGAAAGCAAAAACCATGAAAGATATCATTGCAAAAATTTTAAAATTACCTTTTATGAACATAGATGTAAAAATCCTAGGCAAAATATTAGCAAATTGAATCCAGCAATATCTAAAAATGATAATTATTACTAAGTTGGGTTTATTCCAGGAATACAAGTTATTTGAAAATCAATCATGTAATTGATCACATTAACATAATAAAGGAGAAAAATTATATGACCATATCATCTGTATAGGAAGTGTTTGATAAAATTCAACATCCATTCATTTTAAAACCTCCTAGAAAACTTATCCTACGAAACTTGCTTAATCTGATAAATCTGTGTGTATATACATCTGTATTCATATATACACATACATATATAATATATACACATACATATATGTGTGTGTATATGTACATATATGTGTGTATATATGTACACACACACACACACACACACACACACACACACACACTCACACACTGAGTGGCCAGATTATTATGATCACCCTATCAGTACTTCATTGGGCTACCTTTTGCCTTCAATATTGTGGCGATTCTTCTTGGCATTGACTCCACGAGATGTTGAAAGATGATGCGAAGAATCTGACACCATGCCTGATGAATAGCACTGTCCAGTTCTGTGAGATTTGATGGTTGTGGAACCAGCTGCCTGATGGCTCTTTTAACTTCGTCCCACAAATGCTCAATTGGATTGAGATCTGGTGATTGTGGGGGCCACCTAAGCAAGGTAAAGTCTCCCTCATGTTCTTGAAACCACTCCTGCACAATATGAGCACCATAGCATGGCACATTGTCTTGTTGGAAGAAGCCATCTCCATTGGGATACGCCATCAACATGATAGGAAGAACTTGATCAGCAACAATACTTAGGTATGTTGTGCTATTCAGACGTTGTTCCACACGAATTAAAGGGCCCAAATCATGCCAGAAAAATATGCCCAAACTATAACACTGTCCCCATCAGCTTGAAGGGTTGTACTCATGCATTTGGGGTGCATGTTTTCATGCTGTTTCCATGAAATTCTCACTCTGCCATCTGCATGATGCAACTGGAAATGTGATTCATCGGACCACATGACTTTTTTCCAATGCTCGACTGTCCAATCCTAGTGTTCCTGTGCGAATTGGAGACATTTTATCTTGGTAACTGCAGACAGTAAAGGTATTCGAACAGGCCTTCGGCTTCCATATCCCATATGATGCAGTGTGCTAATTTGCCTGCAAACATCAGGTGGTCATAATAATCTGGCCACTCAGTGTATATATAAGCATGTATAAAAGAAATGTTTTATATACAAAAGAAATCATACTCAGTGGTGGAATGGTGAATGAAAGCTTTCCCTTTGAGATAATGAAAAAGATCAGAAAGTCTATTATTATTTCTATTCAACACTTTTACTTACAGTCCTTGCCAGTACAGGCAGGTAAAAAAAAGAAAAAGAAAAAAAAAATGTATATGTATATATGTATATGTAAAAGTATTAAAAAGGAAAAAAATAAAACTTATTTTCACAGGTGATATATGATTGTATATGTATAAAATTCTAAAAAAAATTATTAAAAGAAAGAGAAATGTTAGGAAATATTAGGCATGGAGACAGAAGTCAAGTGTATTTCTATATACAAAATGAAAAAGACCATGAAAGTGCAATATAAAGTAGTATAATAATAACAAATGCCTAGGAATTAGTTTATCAAAAGATGTCTAAAATTTGTATACACCAAACTATAAAATATGACTGAGGAAAAATAAGGAAGCTTTAAGCTAATGAAGGGTTATACCCAAAACATAGAGTGGAGACCCAATATCATATAGATTTCAATTCTCCCCAAATTAACATATAGATTCAATGCACTTCTAGTCTAATTCCTAATAACTGTTTTATATTTTTGGTGGGAATTGACAATATAATTCTAAAATTTATATGGAAATGAAAAGTCCTAAAATAGACATTTGGTTCCTTGTGTAAATTGTATGATAGCAAGGTAAGAACAGAATGTATTTGATTTTTCTTACCTTGTCCGCCCAACTCTGAGCACCAAGATCAATAATACAATTCAGGTGTTAATTATCAATAATTTTACCTAAGTGCTTTCTATAACTTGAAACTGGACTAGTAGTATGGAATGAAAATTATATGCAGTCCACTAAATACTTAAGGATTTGTAGTCATATATCCACTACAATATGTATATAATCAAGTTTCTTTTTAAAAAATGTATTAAAAGAGGAAGGGAGACAGAGAAAGAGAGATACATTGATTTGTTGTTCCATTTATTTATGCATTCATTGGTTGCTTCTTATATGTGCCCTGACTGAAGATCGAATCCGCAACCTTGGCGTATTGGGACAATGATCTAACCCACTGAGCTACCAGGCCAGAGCTAGAGTCTAGTTTCCTAATGGTGAGTGATCTTAAGCATCTTTTTATATGCTTATTGGCCATTCTTACAATTTTTTAGAAAAAGAATTCCAATTCTTTCACATTCAGAAGTAAATTAAACTTTTGAGTAGTTATGGCATAAGGTCTTTTTCAGATTTGTCTCATCTTCCTCCTCCTCCTTTTACATATATATGAAAAAATTCAAACATACAAAAGAAAAATCCTATCTAATAAAATAGTAATATGCAAATTAACTGTCACTCCATCACAAAGAAGGCGGAGCCCATAGCCACAAGATAGCGGCACCCAGTCCTATCAGCCCCACCAGAGTCCCCCAGTCTGTGGTGGGAGCACCGCTGAGAGCAGGCAGCATGAACAGCCTGGCAGAATACTTGCTTCATCACCACGGCAACAAGGCAAGTGTTCCACGCCCAGCCACCGATGGGCCTATGGGCCACAGAGAGCCTCTAAGCAGCGAGCACGGAGTGGCCCTGCAGAGAGCTACTGGCCCACAAATTCATGTGCAGAGCTACTAGAAATGTAATAAACATCCATTCACAACATACTCAGCTTCAACAAATGTTAATCATTTGCCAATCATATTTCATTCATCCTTCCATTTCCACTTTTTTTTGTGGAATAGCAAACATATTATTTCACCCACAAAAGCATGCATCTCTAACAGCCAAGGAATTTTTTTTATATAAACATAATGTGTTTATCACATCTGTAAAAATATACAATTATTCTATATCATCATCCAATACCCAGTTAATATGCCATTTTCCCTAGTTGTCTAAAAATATTTGTAAGTTACCTTGTTGAAATTAGAACCTAAAACAAGATCCAGGAGTTGCATTGATTATCTCTCTTAAATTTCTTTTACTCTAAAATAGTCCCTCTATCTTTTATGCTACTTATTTGCTGAAGAAACTACATCATTTGTTCTTTGGAATTTTTGGATTTGGCTGATGTGTGTCCCCATGGTGTTATTTTGTATTTAACAGCATTTGGTAGAAAGCTCCTCAGTTTGGGTTTGTCGGATGTTTCAGGGTGTGCATTTTTGACAGCAATATAACAAAAGTGCGTCAGGATATTGCATTAGAAGGAGCACAGTAGTGATTTGTCCCATTATCGCTTCTGTTAAAACTGTTTGCTTGGTTAGGGTGGTGTCTGACAGGTTTCTACACTGTAAATTTATCTTTTAAATTAATGAGTAGTGTGTGGGGAAATACTTTGTTTAATATTTTGCTCATCACACTTTCACCCCCATTGATGATTCTTGCCTAAATCAATTATTACTATATTGGTTGCCAAATAGTGATTCCCTGATTATATCATTTATCAATTGGTATTCTAAAGTAAACAAGTGCTTCTCTTTTTCCATTTATTTCCTTTATTTGTTTTTATCACTATGGACTCAGGAGTTCCTTTTTTATTCAGTAGATTATAATTCTTTCCTATCATTTTTCTTTTTTTAATTTTTTAATTACAGTTGACATACAATATTATATTAGATTCAGATGTACAAGATCGTGATTAGACATTTACATAATTTACAAAGTGATGACCCTGATAAATCTAGTACCCATCTGACACCATTGCATAGTTACTGCAATATTATTGGCTATATGCTTACTTTACATCCCCATGACTATTCTAATAATTGATACTTTGTACTTCTTAATCCCTTTGAACTTTTTCATCCGTTCCCCCCAACCCTTATCCCATCTGGCAACCACCAGTTTGTTCTCTGTATCTATGAATTTGTTTCTGTTTTGCTTGTTCATTTATTTTGTTTTTTAGATTTCACATATGAGTTAAATCATATGGTATTTGTCCTCTTGTCTGACTCCTAACACTTAGCATAATACACATAACGTAAAATTTACCATCTTAACCATTTGTAAGTGTATAAGTCAGTGGTATTAAGTACATTCAAATTGTTGTATGGCCATCCACTACCATTAACCTCCAGATCTCTTTTCATCTCCCCAAACTAAAACTCTAGACCCAGTAAACAATAACTCCTCATATCCCCCTACTTCCAGCCCCTAACAACTATCACTCTACTTTCTGGCTCTATGATTTTGATTATTCCAAGCACCTCATTTAAGTGGAATCATACAGTATTTGACTTTTTGTGATTGACTTACTTCACTTACAGTAATGTCCTCAAGTTTCATTCATGTTGTAGTATATTTCAATAATTTTCTTCCTTTTTAAGGCTGAATAATATTCTATTGTATTTATGTATTATGTTTTTGCTTATCTGTTCATGTGTCAATTGTGTTACTTCCACAATTTAAGTATGGTGAATAATCTATATATATGAATGCATAAATATCTCTTTAAGACCTGGTTTTCTGTTCTTTTGGGTATTTCTGGGTCATACAGTAATTCTATGTTTAACTTTTTTAAGAACCTCCATATTGTTTTACACAATGGCTGTACCGTTTTATATTCCCACCAACAGTGCTGAGTTCCAGTTTATCCACATCCTCAAATCCTACTACTTTCTGATTTTTTTAATAGTAGATATCCTAATAAGTATGAAAAGGTATCTCATAGAATTGATTTGCATTTTACTAATGATTAGTGATCTTGGACATCTTTTAATATGCTTATTGGCCATTCTTACAATTTTTTGGAAGAAAAGTCTATTCAAGTCCTTTGCCCATTTTTTAATTGGTTGTTTGTTTTTCTGTTGTGGAGTTTTAGGAGTTCGCTATATATTTGTGGTATTACTCATATATACATACATGTGTATATATATATGTATATGCATATGCATATGTATATGTATATGTATATGTATATGTATATGTATATGTATATAATCAGAGTTCTCTGATTTGCAAATATTTTCTCCCATCATGTGGGTTGCCTTTTTACTCACTTTATGGTATCTTTTGATGCACAAACTTCCAATTTTTATAAAGTCCAGTTTTTCTCTTTTTGTTTTTGTTGCATGTGCCTTATGTCATATCTAAGAAATCATTGCCAAATCCAAAGTCATGAAGCTTCTGCCCAGTATTTCCTTCTGAGAGTTTTATACTTTTAGGTCTTAAATTTAGGTCTTTAAATTGTTTTTGCGTTAATTTTATATATGGTGATAGAGAGGGGCCAACTTCATTCTTTTGCGTGTTTTTTATTCAGTTTTTCCAACACAGCTTGTTGAAAAGACTGTTCTTTTACCTATTAAATGTCCTTGGCTTCTTGTAGAAAAACATTTAACCATTTATGTGACTCTTTATTTCTGGGCTCTTCTCTTTTGTTCTATTCCATTCCATTCCATTCCATTCACTTATGTGTCTGTCTTTATGCCAATACCATACCTTTTTTTTTTTTTTTTTTTTGCACTGTCTTGCTATAAATTCATTCTTTGTGAGGAAGAATTTCTTTTTTAACAACAAATGCAGAGCAGAACTATTGCGTATCATCCCATATGGAACAAGGGGTGAAAGGACTGTGGCATTGTGGAAACAGTACAATAATCTTTTGATAGATGTAACGTTATTTAGTTACGTAAGTTTTGAAATCGGGAAGGGTAAGTCCTCCAGCTTTGTTTCTTTTCAAGAGTGTTTTGGCTATTCAGAATCATTTGAGATTCCATATGACTTTTAGGATTTTGTTTTCCGTTTCTGAAAAATAAAGTCATTGGGTTTATAGGGATTGCATTTAATCTGTAGGTTGCTTTGGGTAGTATTGGCATAACATCATAACAATATTAAGTTTTCTAATCCAAAACATGGGATGTCTTTACATTAATTTATGCCTTCTTCAATTTCTTTCAGCAATGTTCTGGAGTCTTTCATCTCTTTGGTTAAGATAATTACTAAGAATCTTTTTGATACTACCATAAATGGAATTGTTTTCTTAAATTCCTTTATAGATTTTCATTGTTAATATATAGAAAAGTGACTGGTTTTTTAAAAAAATATCTTTTCTTTATTGATTAAGGTATTACATATGTGTCCTTATCAGCCCCATTGCTCTCCTCCATCCCACCCCCACCCCCACCCATGCCCTCACCCTCCTGTTGTCTGTGTCCATTGGTTAGGCTTATATAAAAGTGACTGGTTTTTGTGTGTTTATCTTAGATCCTTCTACTTAGCTGAATTTGTTAATTTTATTTCTAACATTTTTTGTGTAATCATTAGGGTTTTCTACATATAAGATCTTATCATCTGCCAGCAGAGATCATTTTATTTTGCTTTCCAATTTGGATGCCTTTATTTCTTTTTTAACTGTATTTTTATTGATTCTGAGTGATAAAGGAAGAGAAAGGGAGAGAGAAATAGAAACCTCGATGAGACAGAAACATCATGGATGGGCTGCCTCCTGCATGCACCCCGCTGGGGATCAAGCACGCAACCCCGTGCAGGTGCCCTAATCAGGAATCAATCTGGTGACCTCTTGGTTCCCTGAGCCACACAAGAAATATTTTTATTTCTTGCCTAAGTGCTCTGAATCAAACTTTTAGTACCAACTATGTTGAACAAAAGTAAAAAAGTGGGCTTCCTTGCCTTGTTCCTGATCTTAGGGACAACTTTTCAGTCTTTCACCACTGGATCTGATGTCTGCTGGGGGGGTAAATCTATGGCTTTTATTATGTTGAGGTAGTTTCCTTCTATTCCTAGTTTGTTGATTGTTTGTTTGTTTTTATAATGAAAGAATGTTGAATTTTGTCAAATGCTTTTTCTGCATCAACTTAAATGATCATGTGGCTTTTTCTCTTGAGTCTGTTAATGTGGTGTTTTACACTGATCAGTTTTCACATGTTGAACCATTTTCACATGTTACATTCCAGGAACAAATTCCACTTGGTCACGGTATATAATCTTTATGATATACTGCTGAATTCAGTTTGCTAATATTTTACTACAGATTTTTTTTTTGAGTGAATGTTCTTAGGGTTATTGGCCCATAGTTTTCTTTTCCTACAGTATCAGAGTAATGCTGATCCTGATAGTGTTCCCTCCTCTTCAATTTTTTGGAAAAGTTTAAGAAGAATTGGTGTTAGTTCTTTAAATGTTTGGTAGAATTCCTCAGTGAAGCCAGCAGGTCCAATGTTTTTCTTTGTTGGGAGATTTTTTTTTTAAAATTACTGATTCAATCTCCTTACTAGTTCAAAGTCTGTTGAGAGTTTCTATTTCTTTTTTTTTTTTTTGTATAATTTCTTTATTGATTAAGGTGTTATATATGTGTCCTTATTCCTCCATTACCCCCTATTCTCCCCACTCATGCCCTCACCACCCTGTTGTCTGTGTCCATTGGTTAGGCTTATATGCATGCATACAAGTCCTTTGATTGATCTTTCCCCCTTACCCCCACCATCCCCTACCTTTATTTCTTCATGACTTAGTCTTGATAGGCTTTGTGTATCTAGGAATTTGGCCATTTCATCTAGGTTGTCCAATGTATTGATGTACTATTTATTGTTCATATACTCCTTTCTATTTCATAGTAATATGCCCTACTCTACTTTCTGATTTCATTAATTTGAGTCTTTTGTTTTTCTTAGTCAAGCAAGCTAAAGGTTTGTCAATTTTGTTGATCTTCTTAAAAACACACACACACATAATTTTGGATTAATTTACTTTCTCTAGTTTTTCTATTCTATTATCTATTTTATTTATCTCTATTTTCATCTTTATTATTTCCTTTTGTTGAATTTGAGTTTAGTTTGTTATCCTTTTTTTTAGCACCATAATATTAGTCTGTTGACCTGAGATTTTTATTCTTTTTTAATGTATTTATAACTATAAATTTCCCACTTAGCACTGCTTTTGATGTGTCCCATAGTTTGGGTATATTTTGTTATTTTCATTCATCTAATTGTTTTCTAAATTCACTTGCAATTTCATCTTTGGTTGACTGAGAGTCTGGTAACAAATTTGCTGTTTATTTCTAACTTCTTTCTGTTGTTGTCAGTGAAGATACCTGTATTATATCTATCTTTTAAAATCTATTGAGACTTAATTTGTGACCTAACCTGGAATATGGTCTAAGTCCCCTGTGAACTTGAGAAAAATATGTATTCTGTTGTTGTTTGGTAGAGGGTTCTGTATATATGTTTGATATAATTGGTTTAATGAATTGTACAAGTCCTCTGTTTCCTTACTGGTATACTGTCTGGTTCTTCTTTCTATTATTGAGAGTGAAGTATTGAAGTCTCCAACTATTACTGTAGAACTATCAATTTCTCCCTTCAATTCTGTCAATTTTTGCTTCATGTATCCTGCTGGTCTGTTATTAGGTGTATAAGTGTTTATAATTGTTATATCATCTTGTGTTTTGAAACTTTTAATATATAATGTCCTTTTCTTGTCTTGTAAGCTTTTGTTAAATTTAAAGACTATTTTGCGTGATATTACTATAGCCAGCCCTGCTCTCTTTTGCATGGAATATCTTTTTCCATACTTTCATTTTCAGTCTGTTTGTGTCTTTGGGTTGAAGTCTCTTGTATACAGTGTATATAGTTGGGTCATATGGTTCTTTTTCTGTTCTTCTAACTTCTGCCTTTTGATTGGAGAATTTAATCCATTTACATTTAAAGAACTTACTAATAGGAGTGACATCAGCATCATGGTGAAATCAGAATATTCCTTAGTCTCTCCCCTTTAATCTACAACTAGTGGAATCTCTGTAACGCAACAAAAATTCCTCTACTCAGCATACTCGGACACCAGAGAGATGCACACGTTGGTATATCTAAAGGTGGACATATTGGAACTGTAGGGAGGCAGAACAAGAGGAAGGAGAGAGAAGGTGCCTGCAACCTTGGTTCCCCAGCTGCCCAGCTGAGTTTTCAGCCCCAGTATATGTGGTAGCAGTGGAGGAGTTGTGATGCAGCTCCCACACCACAGCTCAGCAGAGTGTAAGAAGGGAAGCATCAGCACCCAAGAATCTGGCTCCCTCCCCTGGTTCTGGTGGTGCTTGTACCACTGAAGAGGCCAGTAATAGTAGCAGAGATGCATCTCTAGCATCCCAGCCATAGCACAGCGTTACCAACGGACGTAGGGAAATAAGTAGCAGCACCACAAACTTGCAAAACCGGGCTCCCTGACTGCCTTATCCCCCATTATGATGGCAGTACTCCAAGACTCAGATTACCCAGCAGGGACACCCACCACCTGGCCATGCAAGTGGTGACTCCTACAACCACTACAAGGAAAGAAAAGGGAGGAAAGTGAATACATATTTTTAAATGAAGAAAAGAACAAAGAAGAGAAGTGAGAAAGGTGGGGAAAGGGAAGAGGAATATGAAAGGGAAGCCTTTTATCTGTCTCCACAGTTAGATGTTACTGTCAAGAGCAGACAGCAATATCATGTGTAGAATGAGGAATAACTGAACAGACATGGTCAGCATCTTTCAATGTTAGGAAGCTCTGGGCTCCTTTTACTCAATTCAAACATCCTATATAATAAAAGCCTAATATGCTAAGTGTCCGGTCATCCGTTCAACCAATCAAAGCATAATATGCTAATGATATGCTAAGGCCGCTCAGCTGCTCACTATGATGTGCACTGACCACCAGAAGGAAGACACTCCAACTGGTAGGTTAGTGCTGCTGGGGTCTGGCCTATCAGGACTGAGTGAGACAGGCTGGACACGCCCTGGAACCCTCCCTCAGTCCATCCCCAGTTGGCCAACCTCCCATGTCCCTCCCCAGCCCTGATGGTGGACTGGTGGGGTCCCTTGGCCTGGCCTGCTCCCTCTTGCAATCTGGGACCCCTTGGGGGATGTTGGAGAGCTGGTTTTAGCCCGATCCCGCTCAACACAGGAGCTGACCCCTGGTGATTAGTGCGCTCCCATAGGGGGAGCACCACTCAGCCAGAAGCCAGGCTCACGGCTGGCAAGCACAGTGGCAGTGGTGGGAGCCTCTCCTGCCTCAGCGCTAAGGATGTCTGACTGAGTGTACCTAAGCCATCAGTTGGACATCCCCCAAGGGCTCCCAGACTGAGAGGGTACAGGCTGGGCTGAGGAACCCCCTTCCCCCAGTGCATGAATTTCATGCACTGGGCCTCTAGTTCTTTTATAATTTACTGGGAGAGACTAGAAGCCATATGTCCTTGTTTCAAAAGTCAGCGCAATCCATTCTGCAAGCAAAATAACCTAAGAAAACCCTTTCCTCATCAGTATAATGTTCAACCTAATCCAACCATACCTGACCTGTAGGCCAACAGCTTCAGAAACCACTGACCTTGGAGCTGAGTAGACTCTAGAAACTCTCATGTGTAAAGGAACAAAGTCCTGATCGAAGGTAGGCATGCAGGAAGAGCTGGTCTTTTCTGGCACATTGTTTACAAAACACTTGGACAGGCTTGGCAAAGATGGGAAGGGGGTTAGAGTTCAGGGCCAGGGATACCGTTTAGAGGTCCATGGCAGGGTTGATTTCAGGCTATATCTGTCCCAGGAGCTGCTTCCGTTCCCACTCCAGAGACCCCTCTGGCAATTGACTTCTCCCAGGCCACAAATTGAATGCTAGGGAGGGGAAAGAAAGGCGGGGGAATTCTGAGAGCTTGGTATAATGTGGCCAGGACACCAGGGTGTCAAGGAATTTGGATTATAAACTAAAAGAAAGATCTCAGGTAGAGGGATCCGCTCCCAGAAATGGAGTTCATTCCAAGATATGTAATTAGAAACCATCTACCCAGTGCAAAGTAGGAACATAGTGGTAGTAGAAGTGTCATTAAGTAAACATGGGACATGATCACAGCTGCAAAGATTAGAAAAAGAGGAAAATGTGGCCCTGGTTTTCCCTGCCTGGGGCCACCACTAAGCTAGTGTGGTTAAGTCGTTTGCTCCTACACATTCATTTCTTTATGGTAAGACTTTCAGTAGTTTTGTGAACTAGGCAAGTTACTTAACTCTCAGTTTCCCATCTAGTAAATGGAAATAATGATACCTACTTCTTAGGGTTATTACGAGAACTAAATTAGCAATTAAAGTAAATCACCTATTTCTGTACCCAGCACATTATTCTTCTTATTTTTAGTTGTGTCATTACAAATAGCTTCCTCATGTAAGTCACACAGCACTATAAGCCCAGCCCATGAGGTCACACCACATCAGGAAGCCCTGCAGGCACTCTGTCCACCAGGTCCTAGACAATGCGTCATAGAGAATAGAGCAGACCGAGCTTAGCAGCATTGTTTCTCTGTGTATTGGTTACCTGTGCACGCCTTTTATTACCTGTCCGTTCTTAAAGATAGGTACTGGATATTATGTGCAATCTATGGATTAACATAGTTGTGACATTAGAATTAGAGACTCCTGGGTTTGAATGCTAGAGCACTTAGAAGCTGCATGATACTGAACAAGTTACTACTCTGTCTGAGCCTCTGTTTTCTCATTAGTAAAAGGAATATGAGTATCTACTATCTAGGGTTATTTTGAAGATGTGTTAAAATGCTGGCTCTCCCTGGCATGTAGCAGTCACCAATAGATGTAAATGACTATCATTATTATAGAACACCTGGCATGGACCAAGTACTGATGACACATTCAGTGAATTAATGAAGGGACTCCAACTAATTTCCTTATGGCTCCTCCCATAGCTAATGGGCCCTTCAGCAAAACACACCTTGAAAGACAACCTAGTACAATGAGCTCATTTCATAGAGAGGAAAACCGAGGCCCAGCCAGGAAGCAAAGCTAGAGCATAGGAGTCTGGACTCAGTGCCTTCAGTTGTCCTTAACCATCCTGTGACACAGTTTCTTATTTTCTTCCAAAATTATTTAGGGATTTCACTTCCCGTTACTCTTTCACCAAAAGAAGCCAAGTCCCACGATCATCAGCTGGGCCCATAAGTAGCAACTGGTTAAGCTGAACAGAGTCTAGTGGTCCTGAGGCCAAAACAAACAGATCACTGATCACTCTATTGCCCCCAGAGCAAACACCATTGTTTAATGTCCCTGCTCACTACTGGAAGAGAAGAGCAAATTCCACCTGGTTTACTGTTTCAAAGTAAACCTCTGACCTGTACAGATTTGTAGACAATTGGTGTCCACTATTAGTTTCTGCAATTGAATTATCTTATGTTTTACTTGTTCTAAATGTTCCCACTGACAGGCCTTTTACATAAATATATGTCACTTGTCTATATGTGTAATTTAACAACATTAGTCCCATGGGCTAGCATCTGCTAAAAACAGGTTGACTAGCCTCTGTCCCCACCCTTTCAGCCAAGGGGCACGTGGTGTAAGGCTGCAGAGTCACTGGACTGGATATTGAATACATAAAAATTATACACCAAGTAGTGTGTGTGTGTGTGTGTGTGTGTGTGTGTGTGTGTGTGTGTGTTGTAGAGAGAGAGAGAGAGAGAGAGAGAGAGAGAGAGAGAGAGGTACCAGGGTGAGAGCCCCAGGCTTTTATCAGTCCTCAAAAGGAGTCCATTAATATCTCAAATATGTTGGAATGCTAACCATTAATTATCTGCTCTAGTCTTCTTTCCAAGTTCTTAGAATTGAAAGGAAGTGGAGGTAGGGTACTTGACAGCTTTTCCCCAGCACCAGAGAAAGGTCCTGTTGGATCAGTCTTCAGCCCTCAGGTCTATGTCACTCAAGACTTACATTTGGCTCTCCTGGCTCTCCAAGGCTTTGGCCAACAGAGCCTGAGGGCTTTTTAGCAGGTGGAATTCCAGGAGATCATGTTCCTAGAACCCCCAGTGGAAAGGATATGCATGCCTGTGAGTTTCTGGGGGAAGCCTGCAAGGAGATGACCTACGACTAGATGTGAAAATACCTTTCCCAAGAAGTACTAAAGGATCTGGAGCAATCTGAAGCAGGAGACACTATTTAGAAGTGAAATAAAAATTTTCAAGGAAATGGACAACAAGAATGAAGTAAAAAGAAGGTCTAGACCAAAGTGGACAAGAGAATAAAATCAAGAAACCCTAAAAAGCAAGCTACTATGTTTTTGAGTAAAAATAGCCTTATTCTAAAAGTTCAGAAAAGCAAAATTCACCTAAAATTGAGCAACAGAAAGTCCCGTGGTCAAATACCATGCAAAGTTATCACAAGAAAAAATTAAATAAGGAGAGAAATTACCCCTTAGACTATGAAAGCATGCTGGAAAAATATGCCCACAAAACACCTAAAATATGTAACCTACACAAAGGTATGAAGAGAGCCAGAAACAGTAAATGTGTGGGTAAATAGTAAAGATTTCTCTTTTTCATTTTTAAATTTCCTTAGATGATTACTTGATGTAAAAATAATAAATATGTATTATGGAGTTTCTAACATGTAGAAGTAAAATGTATGATAAAAAGAGCACAAAAGGTAAAAGAGGGAAATCAGTGGAATAATGTAGTCAGCTTGTGTTGGCTTACAAATGCTGAGTGTGTGTATCTCTTCCCAACTCTGAATTCCTTGACATAACTTTGATAGCTTGAAATCACCCATGATGAGAGTATTTACTCCATGAAACTGGCAAATGATACAAATCAGGGCCTTTTTTTAACCTTAAAGATCTGGTGGTTATCCACACATCACTGGAGGAATGGAACTGTGTTATTATGGGATCATACAGTATACACAAAGTGATATAACATTGTTTGATAATAGTATTAAGCTAAATATATATATTGCAAATCTTGGAGAAGACATTAAAAAATAAAAGAATAGCCCTAGCTGGCTTGGCTCAGTGGATAGAGTGTCAGGCTGCGGACTGAAGGGTTGCTGGTTTGATCCTGGTCAAGGGCATATGCCTGAGTTGCGGGCTTGATCCCCAGTTGGGGGGGTGTGCAGGAGGCAGCTGATCAATGATTCTCTCTCATTGATGTTTCTATCTCTCTCTCCCTCTCCCTTCCTCTCTGAAATTGATTAAAATATATTTTAAAATAAATAAATAAAAGAATAGCTAATAAGGCAATAGAGAAGAGAAAATGGAATACTAAAAAATAATTAATTTAATACAGGCATACCTCATTTCATTGTGCTTTGCTTTGTTGCCCTTCACAGATGTTGCATGTTTTTACAAATTGAAGACAAGACCTTCCACTAGCAAAAAGATTATGACTCGCTTATTGCAGTACTCACTGTATTGTGGTGATCTTGAACCAAACCCACAGTATCTCTGATGTATGCCTGTCGAAGGCAAAAAGAAAGCAGATACAAAGAACAAAGAAGAGTTGAGACAGATAGGAACCAAATATTAATAATTACATTATGTATAAATGAGCCAAACACCTCATTTAAAGGATAGAAATTGTCACACTCAATGGAAAAAGAAATACCCAGCCATATGCTCTTTATAAGAAGCCCGCCTTAAGATAAAGACACAGATGGATTAAAAGAAAAGAATAAAAATACACTAAACACACACTAATAAAAAAAAAAGGAGGAGTGGTCATATTAATATCCAATGAAGTATACTAAGGACAAGAAGTATCAGAGAAAATTTACAATGATAAATTATATAATTTTATAATGATAAAGGAGTCAATTCATCAAGAAAGCCTACTGTCCTAAATGTTTATATTCCTAACAGAGTCTCAAAATACATAAAGCAAAATCTGATAGAACTAGAAGGAGAAATGAGCAAAACTATACCTATAGTTGGAGATTGCAATCCTCTTCTCTCAGTAATTAAATGGAAGAAAAGTAGACAGAAAATAAGTCAAGACAAAGTATTTGAACAATAACATTAACCAACTTGACCTAACTGATGTTTATAGAGCCACACTATATACTACAAAACTGTACATTATAGAAATACACCCAACAATTATAGAATACACTTTTTTTTAACTATACATGAAACATCCACCAAGATAGACAATCTGCTGGCCATAAAAAATAAATAAATTTAAGAGGATTAAAGTTATATAGGATATATTCTCTGACCACAAAGGAAATACATTAGAAATTAATAAGCATATCTGGAAAATAGCCAAATATTTGGAAATTAAAAATAATCCTACCTAATAAAAGGGTAATATGCTAATTGACCATACCTTCACTATGCCCACAGCCAATCAGGGTGCTATGCAAATTAACCCATTAAAGATGGCGGCCCCCACGCGCTGCCCCACCCCCCATCGCTGAGCTGCTGACAGACCCGGGCCAGCGGGAGGGGCAGGGCCTCCCACCGCTCCGATGATCGCTGAGCGGCTGACCCGGGCCAGCCTTGGGAGCCCAGATCGCTGCTGGCGGCACCGCCCTGGGCCAAGCCCCGACCCTGAAAGAAGGCGGAAGGTGGTGGCCAGAGCCAAGGCCTGGGTCCCTGGTGCCGGCGGAAAACTGGTGCAGGCAGCTAGGTGAATGAAGGCCTATTGCACGAATCTTCATGCAAACGGGCTTCTAGTGTTTAAATAATAGATCAAAGAAGGGGTTTCTTTTGAAAAGTATTTTTAAAAATTTTACCTGAATGATAATGAAAATGCAAACATACCAAAATTTATGGGATGCAACTAAAGTAGTACTTAGAAGGAAATTTATAATTTTGAATGTCTATATTAGAAAATAAAAATATTCTGCCCTGGCTGGTTAGCTCAGTTGGTTATAGTGTTATTCCAAACCCCAAAGTTGTGGGTTTGATCCCCGGTCAAGGCACATATAAGAATAAGTGGAACAGCAGATGGATGTTTCTTTCTCTCTCTCTCTCTCTCTCTCTCTCTTCTTCTCAACCTCCCTCCCTCTCTCTTCTATCTCTAAAAATCTATCAATTAAAAAAATTTTTTAAGAAAACAAGAATGTTCTAGGTAATTGATCTAAGCTTGCACCTTAAGAATCCAAGAAAAAATATAAATGAAATGGAAAGTAAGTAAAAGAATGGAAATAACTCCAAGGACAGAATATTAGATAGAAAATAGGCAAACAATAGTGAAAATTTATAAAACCCCAAAAAAATTTTTTTAAGTTCCTTTGGACAGATTAAGAAAAAAGAACAGAGCTTAGCTGGCGTGGCTCAGGGGTTGAGCATTGATCTATGAACCAGGAGACCCCAGTTCGATTCCCAGCCAGGACATGTGCCTGGGTTGCAGGCTTGATTCCCACTGTGAGGTGTGCAAGAAACAGCCGATCAATGATTCTCTCTCATCATTACTCTTTCTATCTCTCTCCCTCTCTGAATTAAATAAAAATATATTTAAAAACATAAAAAAAGAAAAAAAGAACAGAGCCCTGGCCATTTTTGCTAAGTGGTTAAAGCATTGACCTGCACACCAATGGGTCTTGGGTTTGATTCCCAGTCAAAGGCACATACCTCAGCTGCAGGCTCAATACTTGGCACTGGTCAGGGCACATGAGGGAAGCAACCAATTGATGGGTCTCAAATAGACCTCTCTCTCTCTCTCTTTCCCTTTCTCTCTCTCTCAACCTCTCTATCTATCTATCTATCTATCTTCCCCCTCCCCTCTATTCTCTCTGAAAAAACATTAATGGGAAAAAAATATCCTTGGAAGAGTATTGAAAAAAAAAAAAAAAGAACAGGTAAAATACAAATTACCAGTATGGAGAATGGGGAAGAGATATCGCTATACATCCTATAAATATTAAAAGAATAAGGAAATACTTGGAACAGTTTTATGGCAAAAATAGACAATTTAGATGAAATGGACAAATTCCTTGAAAATCAAAAATTTTGCAGCTCTAGATTTTCTTTGGTTCTTTGTTAAACCTTACACTTTTTTGTTATGTTCATGTTTTCATTTAAATCCTTTGTATGTTTAAACAGTTGTTAAACTTTTTCAAGTTCATTGTCTGAATACAATAATCTCTGGTTTCTAGTTGTGTTTCTATTGGTTGATTTTTCTCCTGATTCTGGGTCACATTTTGTGCTTCTTTGCATATCTGGTAATTTTTGTGTTTCATACTGGGTATTGTATATGTAACACGTTGTTGAATATTTAGATTTTTTGTCTCCCTCTAATGCAGTGGTCCTTAACCTTTCTAATGCCGCGACCCTTTAATACAGTTCCTCATGTTGTGGTGACCCCCAACCATAAAATTATTTTCGTTGCTACTTCATAACTAATTTTGCTACTGTTAATGAATCATAATGTAAATATCTGTTTTCCGATGGTCTTAGGCTCTACAGCAGCGGTTCTCAACCTGTGGGTCACGACCCACAGGTTGATAACTGCTAGCAGGGTCACCTGAGACCATCAGAAAACCCAGATATTTACATTACAATTCATAACAGTAGCAAAATTACAGTTATGAAGTAGCAACGAAAATAATTTTATGGTTGGGGGTCACCACAACATGAGGAACTGTATGAAAGGGTCGCGGCATTAGAAAGGTTGAGAACCGCTGCTCTAATGAGTATTGAGGTTTATTTTAGAATGCAGTTAATTTACTTGCAGATTGGCTTGATCTTACCAAGACTAGTTTTACTCTCAGAAAGGGCAGTTATAGAGCAGCCTTTAAAATACAGCAATTTTAGACCCATTTCCAAGGCATGACCTCCAGTGAAATCCTTAGGTTTTCAATGAGGTCTCTTTATTCTGGTTGGGAAGCCACAAGAATTGTTCAGGATATAGATCTCTCAGAGTTATTCTTTGCCTGGCTTGATGAACTTCAATTTCATGACACACATGGAAATTAGTATTTCACCAAAGACTCAAGTAGACTGCTATCAGATCTCTTTTGTATATAAATTCCAGTCAATGTGGCTTCCTCAAACTCCTGTCTCTGCTTCCTCAACTCAGTGCAATGGGCTCTCTTGGGTACCCCTCTCTGTGCTGTGATCTAGAAATTTCTTCTAGGCAAAAAGTAGAGTCAGCATTCTACTCACTTCTTTTCCTTCCCTTCTTTCAGGAATCATATTCCTATGCTGTTATTGTCCAACAGTTTGAAGACAGTTGTTTTGTATATTTTGTCCAGTTTCTTAGATGTTAATGGAAAGAGGGCAAGTCCTATGCTGGTTACTCTTTTATAGGCAAAAGTGTACACCCATAAAACTGACATTTAACAATATATAACTTAGGTTCCCACTCAACACATTCATTGAGACACTACCATAAACTAGAATTATGATAATAACTAGAGACCCAGTGCATGAAATTTGTGCACAGTAGGGTCCCTAGGCCTGGCTGGTGATCAGGGACGATCGGGGCCTTCCTTCTGGCTGCTGGCCAGGGCCTCCCTTCCCCAGCTGCCAGCTGGCCAGGCCTTCCTTTGTTCCACAACACACCCTGGTGGTCAGCACACGGTAGCAATCGAACTCCCGGTCAAATTCCCCATGGACAATGTGCATATTAGGCTTTTATATATTTATAGATAGGTATGGCAAAATCTCCTATAAGAAACTGACTAAAAAGAAATGAGTATAAATCACATCTTCAGGAAGTTGACCATAAAAGGGTAGTAGGATTGGATTCTTGCAATCCTTTTAATATATTTCAATTAATCTCAATCAGGAGTTTGATTCCACTTGACATTGTAAAATTTAAATGTTAAAAATATTTTTAAAATAAACTCATTCCTTATCCTTTGCTTTTATTATATAAGTACTTGATACTACACACATTGATGCATAATCACCACTCAGACTCCCTTCAGACAGATTTGTTGCATAAATTCTATTTAAATGACTTGACTCTTGGGTAGCATAATCAAAAAGTAGGAAGGGAATGAGCTTTTAGGGTACAATTTAAAATCAGAAGCACAGTGCTAGTACAAAGAAATAGTTTTCTCCCCTCCAAAAAATGTGAGAATATTTAAGGAAGTTTTCTGAGAAGGCAATACTTTTTATTCATTTTAATTTTTTGCATCAGGTATAGCACATAATTATAAAGATGTTAACACAGACCCACATACAGACAATTGAGAATGTGGCCCCATCATATCTGCAGGCTCTGAGCATCTCTGCAGTTGCCCACTTTGATCACTTTTTAACTTCCAGGGAAGGTGCAGGCATCGATAAGTTCTGTGGAGCACAACATGAGAGAAAGACCTTCAGGTGCTGCCTGTACTTACTCAACACAATTCTGTTCTTATTTTCTAAAAACAAATAGTAGGCAGTAAAGATTTTTAAAAAACTAACACTCTCTCCCCTCAGTAATGCCAGTACTATACTTAACCACCTACATTGTCCTTCCTTTCCTGCTCTCATTATCTACAACACATGAAATAATTCAACAAAAATTCAGGTACACATCCAATAATTGGTTTATCCAAGCCCTAATTTTATTTCTCCAACTTACTTCTTTTTGAGGCATCTATGCCATTATAGATAGAAAGGACCTACTATCATGTTAACTATATTTTTTATTTCTATTATTATTTTTACATTTTACTTAAAATCTTTGAAAATTGATCCTCTGAGTGGTATATACGTGTCATTCCCAACTTTCTCCCTACATTTGAAGTGCTCAAATACATACATTTTTATTTTTTAGCAATATATATACATATATACATATATATATACACACAACATATATATGTGTGTATATATATGTATATACACACATATATATACACATATATATGTGTGTATATATGTATACACACACACACACACACACACACACATATATATATATATATGTATATATATATATACACACACACATATATATATGTAAACAAGTTCAATTTCCAAATGATCTCAAGTTCTATTGCACGCTCTGTCTCCTTCAAATGCTTTGGCCTTTTTTCAGCTAGTGTCTCATATTGTTCTTTTTGAGTCACCTCATTGGTGAGTCTGAATCCTCCTGCAGGGCCAGGAGCAAGCCCTCTGAATCTTTGTGCTCCTATTAGTACCTACCCAGGGCTCAGCAGCAATGGTCCTTAATACAAACATGTTTATCTGGCCCCCGACATTATTGCTCCTCATTGTTTTATTCTACTCACCAGAGGGTAAGCATTGCCTCACATTAGCAATGGCTGTAAGATACTCTGGTCCTAAGTACTTTTGATAAGTTGTTTTGTCCTGAAGGTTAGCCAAACATTCTGTGTTATCACTGAAGAGCAGGTCCTTAGTTGAAGATCTGAACAACTGGAACATCATATACTCAAACCCATTTCTTCCAAAGAGCTCCTGGGTCAGACAGACAGACAGACAGACAGACAGTGAGTGCCAGAGAGCACAGGGTTGTGTGTTCTGCCTCAAAAGACCTGAGTCTCCTGGACTGCTCTGCTCCAGCCCCTAGGAAACCTGGAACACAGCAACCCTTTTGGAGGCACCACAGGAAAATAGCAAAAAGCATGGCCTCTGGATTCAAATCCTGGCCCTAGCTCTTCCTTGTCATGTGACCTTAGGGCAGTTCTTTACTGAGCTTATTAAACCTCAGTTAACTCTTTTGTAAATGGAAATATCACTAAATAGTGAGATGATGTATGTTAAGCAAGTGCTAAGTAGAAAGAGCTCCAAGTTTGCCACTGTATCACTATTCCACCAGTCATTGGTGTTTTCAACTTCCTGGGTCATACTTGTATGTCTTTTTTTTTTTTTTTTTTAATATATTTTATTGATTTTTTACAGAGAGGAAGGGGGGAGAGAGAGAGAGAGTTAGAAGCATCGATGGGAGAGAAACATCGATCAGCTGCCTCCTGCACACCCCCCACTGGGGATATGCCCGCAACCAAGGTACATGCCCTTGACCAGAATCGAACCTGGGACCCTTTAGTCTACAGGCTGATGCTCTAGCCACTGAGCCAAACCGCTTAGGGCAATGTATGTCTTGCTGCTTCCTGGAACCCTTGCTACCTTGCCTCTTCTATTCTCTGGATCTGCCCCAGGTACCCGACCATTTCCATCTCTTTCTTCTGCTTCCCTCTTCCTTTGTCCACTTCCCTTGTAACCAAGGTGGCAGCTTACCCTGTATGAGACCCCATCCTTTCAAAAGTCTGTGACCAAGAGCCTCTGGTTTTGCCAGCTCTCCCTGAGTTGTTCTTTAGCTGGAATGCGTGGGCAGCATGTGCCAAGACATGGATTACTCGACAAGGCTCTGGGTTTCCCCTACTTGATTTATGCATGCCGGCTACTCAATAGGATCAGCCCTTTTGTGCTACCTGTAAAGGTCATAAATTATCTGAATGTTGGCTTTATAACTTTCATGAATCCTAAAACAGTGTTCAGCTTGCCAGGTTCAGGAAACACATTGGGATCTACCTAGATCAGATAGAGTAACCTCCATTCTTCTTTTCCCCCATATGGCTCAGCCTAGTGTGAAGGGCACTGAGGTAACTCCCTTATGTCTGTGACAGAACAAGCCCAAGAGGTACTATGACTCTGCTCAGAAAGATGAATGAGTCTTGGTGAGACACTTCAGATGGCCACATGTCCGAGGCTTTTCCAATCCACTGTGCTATCCTAGATGGCCCAGGGCAAGAAGTGAACACAGCCAGCAGCCTTCTGCTTTCATCAGAGGAAGGGCTGCAAGAATCAAGTTCCACCGCCCAGGGAGGGAGAGGGTAAGGCTGGGCTGGGGTGTGTCTGTGCAAGTCTGTAAGTGAGCTGGGCATGCAGTTGCCATACCTGTTGATTGAAGAGCATTCTGCGAACAGAATCTGCCTTATCTTTCCTTGAGACCACAGCATGATTTGGGACTATGCCTAGGTGGCAGTTCTGAGCCTCGGTCACAGGCTTTCTGGTGCCATCGAGGCACAGCAGCTCAAAGTCTTTCTGCTTTAGATCCTTAGCCCAGTCTTCAGGGTTTTTTCCTGGAGAGAGAGAAATCAGGACAACCTATAGCTTTCATCGAGGTGCCCCACTTGGGAGATGTGACCGACCACCCATGTCTCGGAGAATCACAGAGACACAGAGAAACAATAAAGCTTTGAAAATAAAACAGAAGAGAAATGTTCATAAACTCATAAGTTCATTACCTTTCTGGTTAGTGCTTTCTCAGCCCTGTTAAAGTCAACGATTTCTTAAACAGACATGAAAAAGCACTAACCAGAAGGAAATGATTGATACATTGAACTACATGAAGATAAAAAATGTCTGTTCATAAAAAGACATCATTAAGAAAGTAAAAAGGCAATATTTTTCATAAATGGACAGTATATTTTGAATATATATAACTTAAAAACATGTATCCAGAATATGTCAGGATGCCTATGAATCAAGAGAGCCAGACGTGCTCAGATGGACTGCATCCTCCACATGTTTGTCAGCTGGGTTCAAGGCCAGTGTGATAACCAACCCTGTCAAGTCTGACTGGACATGAAGAATTTTCTCATTCCCTAAATAAAAAAATGTTAGGGCCAAAGTCACTAGAGTCTTAATGACTTAAACTTTCTTGACTGCCCAACTGGGGAGTGATTTCCCATGAGAAACTCAGATTTTTTCCAAGGGAGGAAAGGACGGAGCGGGCACATACCGTCTGTGTTCTGCAGGACTGTGGGGTGCTCCACGAAGGCCACATCTCCCTTCTCAACCAGACACCTGCACACCAAGGGCCAGGTCAGTGAGGCGGGCCAACAGGAGGGGGAGGGAGACACTGAGAGGGAGTCCCTGAGAAGCTCCAACCCCTCCACCCAGGCCGCTTGGCACATCTAACGCTGACCACTTCCACACACACAGCTGTAATGCCGCGCTGTCCCCGGGAATTAGAGGAGAAATGTAATCGTTTTTTAAAAATCTGCTTATTTAGTTTCTAATGCTCCTTATTTTTGGACGCTGATCAGTTTTTCCAGAGGAGAAACTAGTATTCTCCTATTAACAGGGATATTCAAGAATGACTCTCTGGGTGGATCAAAGTTCACATCAGAGAGTAAAATCAGCATGGAAGATGTGATTTTGAAGGAGTATTATCACACCCATATGTCTACTCAGCCTTAATAAAAGTTAATGTACATCACTAGATACTTGTTCTCACTTAATCCCCTGAAAAATGTTTGTGGTTAAGGTGCATTCTTTATGAGAAATGTTCACATTAACATCAGTTTTATGACATTGTCAGATGTAAATTGCTATTAATTATTAATTATGAGGAGCACCTCTCCAGTTTTATCTCTCCTAACATCAGGTCTCTCTATACTTGGCTAGGGTTATTACTCCCATTCAGTTTTCCTAAGCTTGCTTGCCCCGTTTCTTTCCTTTAGTCCCCCTTCCTACAGCCCCAGTCCCAAATGAGCATGATCATCTGCCTCAGGTGTGTCTGCACCTCAGCAGTGAAGTAGACCAGAGACCTCCCTAATGATGAACTTCACTTAGGCATTCCTGTTCTCCTTGCTCTATTCTAGACCTGTGGTTCTCAAAGCTTGAGCTGGGACCAGTAGCATGGGTACCAACTGGAAACTTAGAAATGCACATTCTCAGGCCCCAGACCTACTATCAGAAACTTATGGGGACAGGGCCCAGCGATCTGTGTTTTAACAACCCCTTGAGGAGATTCTGATTTGTGCTTGAGTGTGAGAACTAGTGCTTACGACAGCCACCTCCCCACTCTATAGAGCAATGGCTTCAAAAATGTTTCCCACTTCCCGGAAACCTCTGTCTCTCCCCAACACTCATACTCCGGCATGTGCTCCTACTTCCCAGAGAAGCACCGAAATCATTGCTGGGCTGTCTTTCAGCATCCTTCTTCCAAATTACCAGTCCAAGTCTCCAATTCTCAGGCACTTTCTGCTGTGATTATCCTCTTCCTTTTATATAATTGAAGCTTTTTCCTCCCTGTTCACTGAGTTCTTATCATCAGCATTCATACTTTTATTTTTAGAAAAACAGTAAGCCCTGCATTGATGCCACACAGCCCTCAGCAATGGGTCTCTCTCCCCCTCTCATCCAAGCAGCTAAAAGGAATCATCACTCTTACCACCAACAGCCCTTCACACCACCCTCACTCACTGACCCTTGCCAGTTGGCTTAGAGGACTGACTGGCTATTGAATCTGCTGCCACCAGATCCAGAAGCCAGTTTGCCATACTCATTTTACTTTATCCCTCAAGTTCAGCCTTTCCCCAGTGATTTGAAAAGTCATCTTTGTTACAAACCAAATATAATATGTTCATGTATCTGTCTTGTAAGTATATTTATTATCTTCCTTTGGCTTATTTGTCATTCTTGCACATAAATCAGCCTGTATGGATCACAGTATTATATACTGCTATGTGATTTTTTTTTATATCTAGAAAAACATTCCCTTTGTATAATTTTATTTAAAAATTATTGGTTCTTAGAGGTGCACAGACACTACTCGCCTGAGTGCCCCACTGGAGCCGTAGTATTTCTCGTGGCTTTTGGGAGCACACTTGTGAGCTGCATTGCTGCCGCCACCGCACAGAGCACAGAGACTGGACTCTGGATCAGACCCAGGGGCACAGCTTTGACTGAAGAATTTATCTGTGCAGGAGGAAACAGGAGGTCAGCTCTTCCTGCCTGTGTTAGCAAGAAAGCCTCAGGTTTTTGTCCCTAGAATTGCCTGAATGATGTAAAGACACATTCAGGTATCTGGCATATATTATTCAAAATAGGAACCTTATGAAACATTTTTTTAAGTTGCAACTGGAGTGAAGTGAAGGAGGACTAGCTGAAGTTGGAACAAGGGTCTGTGAGCTCACAAAAATCGACCCTGTCCTGGCATTCCTGTGTCATAGGAAGAGCAGGCATAGATTTAATCCTAAGAGTGGGCAAAATTGGAAAACATGTTCCACAGTTTTCCGACCTCTGCTGCCCTCTCCTCTTTACAGGGTCTGCCATCATGACTCCAAGTCCAAGAAGGGGCCCGAGAGGCCCAGCCACCAAGCCCTGTGCTGGGTGGGCTTCAGGGCACCACAGTGAGGACCTACCCTCCTGAACCCAACTCTATGGGGCAGCAGTCATAACCCAAGTAATCACACAGTGAATTTGTGTCTCCCCTTGCTCCAGGGGGAAAATATGATCCCATAGGCTGCACATAAAAGAACCCCGTGCAGACCTGGGAGTCAGAAAGAGGCCTCAAGTCGAGAGATGAAGAATGAATAGGAATTACCCAATAAAAGGCAAAGGAAGCAGCATCTGCAGAGGCCTAGGGCAGGGCTTGGGGGTGAGGGGCAAACTGCCTAGAGAGTTTAATGGAGGCCTCTGAGCCTGGACCACCCACAGCAAGAGTGAGTGGGGAGGGGCAGGGATCCAGACCACATGTGACCTCCTACACTTTGGTAGAGATTTGTACTTTATTGTTAGAGCAATAGGGAGCGTCTGAAGGGCTTTAGACAGTCCTGGTGAGGACATAGTCAGATCTGCTCTTTGCAAAGGACGGTCTGGCAACAGGGTGGATGGAATCGAGGGCAGATGTGGGTGCATGCAGCAGGCTGCTGCAGTGGTCAAGGGGAGATGAGGGCAGCTTGGACTAGACTAGCACAAAGGGGAGGGAGGGAGGTGGAGAGGAGAGAAACTGAGATCACTAGTGATGGATGGGTGCGTGGAAGATGGCAGCTCCCAGGTTCCCAGCTGGGACAAGTGGATGGACTGTGGGGTCCTCCACCAAGCGAGGCAGCTCAGGGACAGGACCAGGCTCAGCAGAGATGATGTATTCCATTTGGGGCATGTTGAACCTAAAGTGCTTTTGAGATATCTAAGCAGATAATATCAAAGAGGCAGTTCATATATACAGATCTGGAGGTCAAGGAGAGATCTGTGCTAGGGACAAAAACTTGATAGTATCAACGTATAGGCATAATATTAATAGCAGCAAACATTTATCTAGTGCTGGCTATGTGCCTAACTCCCTACATACAATATTTGTTTAGATGGCAATCAAGGCTGTAGGCATGGGTTTGAAGGGTGGGGGGAGAGTTGCTTTCAGCAACTCAAACATTTATTAACCAGGTTGGGAAAGGGGGACTTTGAAGGGGTAGGAGAAACACCAAGCCAGTGTGTGTCCACAAAAGCCAGGAGATAAGTGTTTTAGGGCGATCTGAAGAATGAGAGGTCATGTAGAAGAGGACTGGGGCACGCCCTTCCAATTAAGCAACTGGTAGGTCATGCAGCCTTGACCAGAGCTCTTTGTGTGGAATGATGCAGAAAGCCAGAGGGCAGGGAGTGGGTGGGAGGTGAGCGGCTCGGGCCAGGCTTCTAATAAGTCTGGGAGAAAAGGGGCAGAGAAAGAAGACAGGAGCTGGAGGAGAATGTTGGGAGAGGGGGGATTTGTAAAGATGGAAGACATTGGGTGTGTTCACATGTTGAAAGAAACTGTTGGATATACCAGAGGAGCAAGTACTGACTGAGGGTATGGGACTCTGCAGAGGGGAACAAGGGAGGGGCTCACACCCGATTGCAGGTAGAGGGCTGAGCTGGGTTGTGGAGGGAGGCTGAGCAGATACAGCCATCAGGAGGCCACAGCTTTGGTGTTGGAATGTCAGGGGGAGGGGCCTTTCTGGCAGTTTCAGTTGCCTATTGCAGGTGCAGATGAGTCTGCTGAGAAAAGGTGGTAGACGGGTGTGGGTGGGGGTGTGTGGACAGTTAGAACATTGGGATAATTATTGGGAAGTGTAGAGATGTGGAGCAGAGAAGCAGTGGGAGTGCTGAGGCCAGCATCTGGGGCATTTCCAGTGGAAGGAATGGTTCCGCCCGGGACATTTTCCAGCCATGCTCAGCTGCTCAGTGCAGAGGGAGAAGAGAGCAGGTGGTGGGGTTCACACAGGGCTGGGATGTGTCAGGTGGCTGGGAAAGCAGGGGAGCAGGAGTCTTTTAGGTATAGCAAGAATGTTGCTAAAACAACTAATACCGGAACCTACGAAATATGAGGATGAAAGTGAAAGTTAAAGCACTTAAGGACCTCCTGGTGTAAGGTTTTCAATTTTAAAAAGCAGCCAGTTTGGGAAAATAATGCACACATGCATGCGCGCACACACACACACTCTTGCTTTGCAACCCGGGGCCTATTCCCTGAGCCAGCTGCACGACATAAAGACCTTTCCCCAAGGTCTGCCTTTTGGGCCAAGCCTCTTCCTTGGAGGCAAGGAGGTGAGGAGAAAGGGGAGGACTTGCGCAGGGACGTGTGAAGTTCACCCACAATGTCTGTCCTGCCACTTTATGCCACCCCTTGCTATTCACTGAACTGAATTTGTCCCCTCCACAGACACAGGCCCAAGGAAGGGGCTGCCACACCACCTCCCAGAACACACTTACCAAATTTGCAGGACCCCGTTTGGTTGTATATCAAGCCCATGGGGATGTTCCAGCCCGCAGAAGTGCCAACTGCGGTGTGGCAGGACTTCTTGCCTCGCAGAGAGTTCCAGGTGAGGTCGGCATCTGATTTCTTAACCACTGCCACAGCGTAGTGGCCTTGCAACAGAGATACCAAGATCAATTTCAACAGCTCCAGGGCCCTCCTAGAGCTGCTGCAGCTAGCCCCTGCCTGCCACTCTCTCCAGGGAGGGGGAATAGATTGAATCCCGTACCTCACTCTAGCAGAAGCCCCTGCAAATAACTGTCATTATTAGTCCTGGGCCAAACAGAATGACGCTCCTGCTCCCGATGTGTCTACATACATTCACAAGGATTTACACACACACTTCAGACTTCAACTGAATCCTGCTGTACATTCTTTTCTGCGAGTTACTTGAACCTTTTTAAAGATCTACTGTGGACCTTTTTGATTCAGTAGAAATCAATATAGCTCCCTCGTGCTATTTATTGGTTGACTCTAAGTTATGTTCCACTGTGTGGAAGTACGTATTTTATAATCCCCCTACTGGTAGGCATTTACATTGTGACCCATTTTCCCCTAAATCTTTGTACATATGAGTGTGTTTCTGTTTAAATATTTCTATTGAATAGAAGTTCAAAAGAAAGAGCTTTAATGACTTCTTTTTTAAGGTTAAGTCTCTGATTTTCTAGGTTCACAATAACATTTTCTAATAATGATAATTTAATTTCTCATTCCCCAATATTTAAAAAAATCTTATATATCTTAAATACACACACACACACACACACACACACACACACACACATATTTAACTTACTGCATTCACTTCCAAAATAATGCCAAATATCTTTGGTGGGAGTGGGCCTTCTTGTCTTATTCCCGATTCTAATGGGAACACCATTGATAGTTCATGGGTTCCTATCCCAAAATTATGTAATTGAATTGTGCTTATTGAGTAAGGTCTAAACTGCAAAGCTGAATCTATAATAATAAAAGCATAATATGCTAATTAGACTGGACGTCCTTCTGGGCATCCTTCTGTCCTTCCAGATGAAGCTGGGGCTGCGAGGGAAGCCCAGGTTTCGGGTGCCAGAGAGAAGCTGGTGCCGGCAGCCAGAGGAAGGAAGGCCTACTTTTGCATGAATTTCGTGCACCGGGCCTCTAGTTTATAATAAGATTAGAATCATAAATCTGCAGAATTAGAAGAGAATGTGTGATGGAAGGAGACTTGACTTTGGGGTGGTGAACACACAATACAATACAGATGATGTATTATAGAATTGTACACAGAACAGTGGCCCCATCTTTGGAGTCCGACTCAGATGTGGGGTGGGGTGGGGTCCAAGAATTTTCATTGGCCCCATCTTTGGAGTCCGACTCAGATGTGGGGTGGGGTGGGGTCCAAGAATTTTCATTTCTAAGAAGTTCTCAGGTGAGGCTGATGCATCTGGTCCAGGTACTACACTAGATGGAGAACCACTGCTAAAGCTAATGCTCAAGATTAGTACTTCACAGACAGATACAGACCCTCTCTGCCTATGTGGAGACACTGATGGGAGAACTTGTCACCTGCTCTCCTATTCTAAAGACGAGATGGACTCCCCTGCTATTCAAATCCAGCTGGCTAAAAGCTAAGAGTGATTTCATTTTCCTCCTCATCTTCATTAACAACAAGGCCCCAGACAAGTCAGGAATGGGCTCCTGCCCCAGTACAGACCTTCGTGCTGAGGTGGGCAGGCAGCATGTGACAAGGAGCAGTGTGGTTGGTCAGGAGGGGCACAGGGTTCCAGTCAGGCCACCTCTTCTCAAGCCCAGGTTGCAGCCACTTCCTGGCTGTGTGGCCCTGAGCCTCACTTTCCCCATCTACATAATATGGGACAACGATGCCCACATACTAGAGGATTGCTGAGGAAAGCAAACCGGGATAGTGCAAGCAGGAGACCTGTCAACTGTAGAGTGCCCTGTGAATAGTCATTACTATTACAGCTTCAGGATAGATTTGCTCTCTAACAAGTAACTGTGGTGTCATCTTCTCCTTTATTTTTTGTTACAACTCTAGTAACTTTGGTTTATTTTTAAGGTTTTCCTCACCCTTTTCCTAAGGACAGGCCTTTATCCTTGAACCCCAGTGTTACTGATTCTAACTCACCTTCCGTGAGTGTATTCTCACACTTAGACCCAAGCTGCTCTTTGCCATCTTGGGACACTAAAAAGAAAAAGAAAAACAATTGAGGAATATGGCATTAAATTCCCACAAACATATCCCAAAGACATGAGCTGTTCAATCATAAGAGTTAAGAGTAAAATGAAGAGAAACACCAACTAAGCAGGTTTTCATTGGTCATTAACAAGCTAAGATTCTGCAGTCCCATTTTACCCTTTTCCCCCTGATCTTTGCCATTTGAACTTCACGTTTCATCCCAGAATCTCCCCAATACTTAGTCAGATGCAGAGAAAGAAAATGAGATGCCCTTTCAAAGGGACCACTGAAGATCTTGACAAATATTTTTTTGCATTTCCTATGGGATTCAAGTCATCCTGACATCTTTCATCATTATATTCTTGCTATATTAGAGAACACAGAACCAATCCATAGAGTCAGAAAGACCTCGATGCAGTCTTTATTTTACCTTGGACACAACATTTAACTTTTCTAAGCCTTAGTTTTTACATCTATAAAATGGACATACCACTATTTGTGTTACAGAGTCGTCTTGTTTTGAAGGATAATGCGTGGTTTCTTGCTCACTGCCTAGCAGATGAGGTGTTTAACAATGATACTGGTGAAATCCTCTTCTCCAGTCTTATTTTTTTCATTTGGACAGATCCCCACTAAAGAACATGACCTTTCAGCCCCACCCCCCAGTCTTCCAGTGCCGCTGGCATGAGTTAATTTTGGATAATTTGGCAAAAGTATCTAGGCACATGTGTCTCAGCCCCTTCTTTTATTATTGAGGATAGTGGAGAGAGGTGGTTTAGAGCTTCTCACCTCTGACAAAATGTTTTCCTCTGCCCTCAGCCATGGGATGAGCCAGCAGACCTGTCCTCCTGAATTAGTGGGCAACTCTAACTCAAGGGCATTTTGGCAAGCACTGCGACCAGCTCTACACCATGCCCTCCCCATCACTATTCTCAGTAATAAAGATGCTACTTTTACCTCTTTTTGCCTAAATCTTACATCTGTCTTTAATTGGTCCTGACATTCGGAAAACGGGATGTTATCCACTAGCTTCCTACAGTCTAGCGAGAGTTATTATCTCAACAATGAACTAAATTATGTCCTCATTTCTAAGTCTGTGGCCCAGAGGGAATAAAACAGTCAGAGACACTTCCCTCCACTTACTGTAGTTCTCTGCCAGCACAGGCACCAGACCGCACTTGCCCGCCGTGTAGATAAATCCTCCATTTAAGCTCATGGCATCAGCGTCTCCTTTCTGAGGGTAGGAAATAAATCAGTGGCACAACAGTGAGCTTGTTATCATGTATCACTGACCCTCAGAGGTTTCTTTTTTTTTTTTTTATTGAGGTATTATATGTGTACATATCGCCCCTCAGAGGTTTCCAACCCACTGGCTTCATGTCACATGTCCTTGTGATTAACCAAATCGTGGCTAACCCAAAGCTTCTGCCACGTAAACACAGTTTTAGAAAACTGGATGTGCATTTGGCCTGTTGACCCGGAGAAAGAGCCCAACCCAGGTCAGGCTCCCTGGCCTCTCATGAGATCCATGCCCTCATAGTACTTTCACTATACCATTGTCGCTCAATAAGCCACATGCCAGACTCAATGACTGCATTTATCTGTTTCTAGGGAACACATTTTCTTTTGCATGGCGGAGTTCAGTTCTGGTCCCGTAATTCCATTGGCAGTATACCTAGAGCCCTGACACAGCAAAGATTTCAGTACATAATTAATTTCACTACTTAAATAATTCATTACAGGCATACCTCAGAGATACTGTGGTTTGGTTCCAGACCACTACAATAAATCAAATATTGCAATAAAGCAAGTCATATGAATTTTTTGGTTTCCCTCTGCATAGAAAAGTTATGTTTACACTATACTATAGTCTATTAAGTGTGAAACACATTATTTCTAAAAAAATCAATGCACATACCTTAATTTAAAAATACTTTACTGCTGCTGAAACCGGTTTGGCTCAGTGGATAGAGCGTCGGCCTGCGGACTCAAGGGTCCCAGGTTCGATTCCGGTCAAGGGCATGTACCTTGGTTGCGGGCACATCCCCAATGGGGGGTGTGCAAGAGGCAGCTGATCGATGTTTCTAACTCTCTATCCCTCTCTCTTCCTCTCTGTAAAAAATCAATAAAATATATTTAAAAAAAAAAAATACTTTACTGCTAAAAAAAAATGCTACCATCTAAGCCTTCAGCAAGCCTTAATCTTGCCTTAAAAAAAAATCCAGTATCTACAAAGTGCAATAAAGCAAAGCACAATAAAATGAGGTATTCCTGTAATAACTAATGTATAGTTTTAATCGATAATTTTTTCCAACAGAGCAAAAAATGTATACTTACAGTCACAGATAAGGTCATTAAGAAAGAAACACATAGACACACACATACTCTTTGCTTTTGACCTGTTAACTGCCTTTCTAGAAATCTATAAAAAAAAAAAATCTACTACTTAAGACAGTAAACTCTACTGGAAAAACTTGCCAAGACCCTATATGTGTCAGGACCTTTTCTAAACACTTTGCAGTGGTTACTTCATATATTCTTCATAAAATCCAATTAGGTAGGTTATATAATTTTCCCTCTTTAATACATGTAAACTGAAGCAGAGAGGGGTTAAATAATTTGTCCAATAGATGGTCACCAGGACTTAAACTTAGGTAGTTTAATTCCTCAATTTTTACTCATAACCACTATATCACACAGCCTCTGGGATCTGATTACTTCAAGGGATACATCCTTAAATACTATTCTGCACACATTTTTTCATCCATAAAATGGGTGAAACATCTATCTTATCGGCTTATCATGAGGATAAAATGAATTAGTGCAAGTTAAGAGGTCATAAATATTAGCTGTCATTAATATTAAAGGCATACTCAGAAATATTGATGATTAAAGAACAAAAATCTTCATTCCCATAATATCTTATAATAGCAAAATATTTGGAGATAATTCAAATATAGACATTTAGAAATTAGTTAAATAAATTGAGGCAGAAATACTTGGTGGAATATTATGCAGCCATTAAAACATTTTAAATGAGTATTTCATTACCTAAGAAAGTACACCAATTATGCCCAAGAATTTAAGTAATTATAACATAACTAACATTTATTTATATGCCAGGTAATATTATGAGCAATCAAATCAGTTTAATCCTTATAATTGACAAAGTTAGGAGGCTGTAGAAATTGCAAGATCTTAATCTTATGGGTTGGTCCCAGGTAAGTTTACCAAAATTAGGATCTTTTTTTCTAAGATAGACTGTATGTCTCCAAAGTTTGTCAATTTTTTTGTCCTTTATTTATCTTTTTTTTTCTAATCACAAAAGTATTATCTGTTCATAGAGAAATAGAAATGAGCTTCATAACTCAAAAATTATGTGGTAATTATTTCTGAGTTATGAAGTTTTTAATGATATTTATTTTTCAATTCCAACATGTAATATTTTTATCACCAGAAAAATATTAAATGTTCAACTAAAGGACTGAAAAGGTTGATTTGCTTTCACAATCCACAAGGGCCCTGACCACACCCTGGGATGTCATCCCACTTCCCACAGGTCCTAGGTAGGATACCATTCAGAGCTCCCTGGTCACCAGAGCTGAGCACCAAATGAGTTTGAGCCTTGGGCTGGCTCTTTGTTTCGGCCCGGCCCTGAGCCGGAGGGGTCCATGGGATGGAGTGGGATGGGGCTCTGGAGAGTGGGAAAGATGCAACATAATAGATGGGGAGGTGTCTGGGAAGTCTCCTCAGAAGAGCTACATGTGTGGGTGTCTGAACTCAGCTGTGGAGAAGGGCCTCCCTTACCACAATGGCAGCAATGCAGTCCTCAGTGATCTGCTTTGTGGTGCACTTTAAGATTCCACCACTCATGACAGTCCACTCGTTACACTTGGCACTCTCATGGGGGCCCACTGCGCACCACTTCACCATCTGTGAGCCTTCTCCACCTAGGACAGGTAGAGAAGAACCAGGGGTCCAAAGGAAGCTCCAAGGACTGTTTGGGAGTTTATTGCCACCAGCTACAGAGTGGCTGCCCAATGAGGTCCTCATCGACATCAGTAGAGTCACATGCCTGAGTCACTCATCCCTGCCTATCACCCTCCGGAGAAATGGGAACTCAGTTCTCAGAAAGAGCGGTGAAGGCAGAGCAATCCTAACCTCCCTCCTGACCTCACCTTCTCAGGCATCACCTCCCCAGGGAAGGCCTCTGAGCCTCTCTTATAGGACTGGGTTCTCCCATCCAGGGAGCGCTCCCCAGGGGGTAGTCGTGTGTTCTGCTCTGGGTAGGCCTGCTTGCTCTCCTGTTGCCCAGTGTCTTTACTCACCACGGTATGCCCACATCTAACACAGTGGCTTTGTAGATGCTCAGTAACTATTGGTTGACTAAATGGAGGGGGGAAAGAGAGACGGAAGGAAGAAATGGACCATAGGAATTTGGAGGAAGACAGGAGCTGGATTAAAACCCTCTAAAATTCTAGTTCTCCTGAAGGTGGCAGAGGCCATGTCCCCACTTCAGGTTAGGATGGGCTATTTCGCCTGTCAAATACTAGTAGACCTGTTGTTGGGTGGGGCAACTCTGGTTAATACCAAGAAGCCAGAACCATCATTAATTCAAGTGGGCCATAATCTAAAGGTAAGTTAGGTCTTCTCCCCAGCTCAACAGAAACTCCCCTCATTAAAATCCAGTGTAGTTGATACTTCCCTGAGCTCTGCAGGCTAGTGAAGGCTGGGTCAGGTGAGGCCTGCAGGTACCAGGAAAGCCTCGATGACCCCTACCCTGCCCGCTGCCCTGCCAGGACCTTACACACCTCCCCTTAGAGACCGAATGGCAGATAAATGTTCATATCCCAGGTACAGCATGGCATCCATCTTAGGTGGGACTTTTAAAAACCCACGGGCAGCATCTGTAAACAGCAGGTCCTTCCTATAAGGAGAGCCAAAGAGCTTGAAGTCTGCTGACGTGTCTTTTCCAAAATATTCCTGTTAGAAGGATAAAAGAAACAGTGAAGGAGGGACGCTGGCATAGAGAAGCAAAGGGAAAACAAACCCCAAACCATTTAAGAACAGAAAGGGAAAAAAGAATGAGTGCCTGAGAGAGAAGACAGTGGCCAAGGCCCTCAGAAGTCCCTGTGGCTCATGGGGTTCTCAGGTCTCCCTCCATGGAATGCTTTCCCCAAATCCCAGCTTGTTTGCCTTGCGCAGACTCAGGGAAACTGCAGGGCTGCCCCTCAGATCTGTACAAAGGGGTTTGGGGTCGTCATGTGCCAGGCAACTGCCCCCTCCAATGCCGTGTTCCCATGGGCAGTCAGTGAAGGTTGCCACGGTCCTGGCCGCCTGGTTCTCCAAGTGGCTCCGGTGGTCTTCATCCTGAGCAGCTGGTGATCCAGCACTCTGCCACCGAGGCTGGAAGTCAGGAGTCCTGGGCCCGCCCCCCACCACTGAGGATCTCAAGCAGTTCTTTCCCGCTTCGGGCAAAAACAAAGGGCCCTTGACCTATGACTCCCACTGACGGGCCCAACACTGTTCCTGGCTGTACCTGACAGCAGCACCTACTCACACACTCTTTCCAATGTCTGTCTGCTTTTTGTTTTGCATAAAATGTCACCCGCTGCTTTCTCTGGCAAACCTCCATACTTCCTTGGGGTGCACATAGCTTATTCCCTGGGGTCCCAGAACCTTCCCAGATGCATCCTGCAAATGAGTCCTTCTGTTCTCCGAAAAGTACATAATCCATGTCCCCAAGGTTGTACCATCCCACCTCCTGATAATTTGAATGTGTCCACATTTCTCTGTGAGCAACTCAAGGGCAGGCCTTTGTCTAGTGCATCTGTGATCCCCCAGTGCTGAGCAGAGAGCACCGACAGGGCTAGGACCGGGCGATGAATGAGGGCTGGCTGAGAGAGACTACCACCAACGCAAGACAGAGAGGAATGCTCGTGGAGGGTTACACGCCTGAGGGAAGTCAGGAGGGCAGGGTCATATGCCAATAGGATAACAGGGGAGCACCTCATGGAGCGGGGACACCTGCATCCATTTAGAACAAAAAGAACACACAGGGGCAACAAGGAACTTCTGCAGAGTCTTTGGCCCACCAGGTCGGTGATGCCAGGCGAGGGTTTTATGGCCTCTGCTGTCTATAACATATACAGACTAAGTGGCTTGTCAGTGAAGAGGAGGAGGTGTGGTGTGGTTCCTGCTGTGTCCACAGGACTTCCAGAGTGGCAATTAGAGAGTAAAGGAAGGTGCTCCGAATCCAAGTAGTGACTCCTAAGCAGGAAGGAGGATAGTGGATTTCATACCTGGGCCTGGTTGAGAAGCTCCCAGATCAAGTCCACGTTGCCACCCACGCTTCGGGCCACGACAGCATGGGAAGGGATGCTGCCCAGGTGGCACTCCTCATATTGGTCTACTGGCTTCCGGGTGTTGTCCCTGCAGAGGAGCTCGTACTGGTCCCTGTCAGCCTGGCGTGCAAGGTTCTCTGCGGGAGGAAAGCCCAAAGGAGCCAACAGACTGTAGGCAGAGACATCAGCTGTGGCCCCCCTTTCTCACTGAAACACAAACCACTTGACCTTGTTGAAATAACCTTCTAGGCCCAAGCTGGAGCCGCTCCTGCCCAGGATGCCACGTCAGCAAACCAAAACTTAGATAACTTTCATGTCCCTGTAATGCTCTGCGTGGCCAGAAGCGCAGTATCCAGCCAGTCCTCGCCGCCAACCCAACTCTGGGCTCTCTACTTCTTTCTTGGTTCCTTCTCAGCCCAAACAAGGTTGACAGTGTGGCCCCAGCCAATCAGATGTTTCCTATGTGTCTCTTCCTTGTTCTTTATTCTTTGTCCTATAAAAGCTTCCTGCTTTCCTCCCCATTTTGCAGTTCCCCAAATGGAGACTGCCCACATCGTGAAGTGTTAATAAGCTTTGTTTATACCACCCAAACGGTCTTCTTCAATCATTCTTTTAACTAGCCTAAGAGGACTGAAAGAGAATCTTTTCCAAATACGTTTTTGACAGATGAGGAACCTGAGGCCTCGGGAGAAGAGATGACTGAGTAGACAGGGCTAGGAGGCATGCTTGGCCTGGAGCCCTCCCACTGCCCCTGACCCTAAGGCTCTGCTAATATGAAAGGTGACAGCAGATATTTACCGAGCACTCACAGCATACCCAACACCGTGCTTAAGTCGCCCCATGCTCTTTGTCACTTAATCCTCACAACAGCTGGAGGAGGCCATTGATGTGATTATCCCCTCTCTGTTTTTTTAAAATATACTTTTATTTATTTCAGAGAGCAAGGAAGAGGGAGAGAGATAGAAACATCAGTGATGAGAGAGAATCATTGATTGGCTGCCTCCTGCACACACCTCCCCCTTGAAGACCGCAACCTGGGCATGTGCCCTTGGCCGTACTTGAACCCGGGACCCTTTAATCCACAGGCGGACTCTATCCACTGAGCCAACCCAGCTAGGGCAACTATCCCATTCTAGAGAAAAGAAAATAGCCTCAGAGTGTTCAGGTAACTCATCAAACTTGCTAATCTGAGGCTGACATGTGGCCATGCTGGGACAATCCTGGTCACCCCTGAAGACAGAGCCCACCAGAGAAAGGTGGTGGAGCAGGTGAGGGATGGACAGGGGCCGAGGAAGCTGGTCAGGGCATTCTATAGTTACAGAGAAGGACCAGAAAACCTTGTAAGGAAAAGAAGCTCTTTGGTTCCTCTCGTCTAGCTATTAGAAGGTGTTCTGGGTTGAACTGTGCGCCCCTGCCGAGATTCACATGTTAAAGTCCTGATCCCCAGGACCTCAGATTGTGACCTTATTTAGAAACAGAGTCATTGCAGATGTAATTAAGAGGCAGTCATACCTCTTAAGTGGGTGGGCCCTACTCCATTATGACTGGTGCCCTTATAAAAAGAGGAAATTTGGACACCGACAGACATGCAAACAGGAGGAATGCCATGTGAAAGGAAAGACAGAGATTGGGATAACGTAGTACAAACCGAGGAACACCAGAGACTGCCAGCAACATACTGGAAACTAGAAGAAAGGGATGGGACAGATTTTCCCTCACAGCCTCAAGAGCCAACCTGCCAACATACTGATCTTGGACTTTTGCCTCTAGAACTATGAGACAATAAATTTCTGTTGCTTAAGGTACTTTGTTATGGCAGCCCTACCAAACTCATACAGAAAGCCTTTGGGGTTGATAAAATCTATCAAAAGAGAAGGAGGTTGGGCTGGTGTGGCTCAGTGGTTGAGCATTGTCCCAGAACCAGGAGGTCATTGTCCCAGAACCAGGAGGTCATTCCCAGTCAGGGCCATGTCCAGGTTGCAGGCTTGATCCCCAAGAAGGGGCATGCAGGAGGCAGCGATCCATGATTCTCCCTCATCATTAATGTTTCTATCTCCCTCTCCCTCTCCCTCTCCCTTCCCTCTCTGAAATCAATCAAAACACTTTTTTTTAAAAGAGAGAGAGAAGGAATACAATTAGAGTTCTTGTGAATGTTAACATTTTAATTAGGTATGTCATAAAGAAAATACATCTTAAATATATTAAAATTTTTAAATGATTTCATAATGTTAGAATTAAATTAAAATACCCAATATGATCTAATAGTTTCAGAAAGAAATAACTTTTCCACCTCAGTCACTCACCACCAACACTCATTTTCATCCCTAAAGCCCAGTGGACAATCTCTCATAAACTTCTACTTTTAATAAGGGGTCTTGTATAATAGCAGACAAGCGGCTTTCAGCAAAGATAATCGGGATAGTCTCTAGGACAACCTGTTGTTTTCAGAAAGTGAGGATGTTTTAAACACATTAGGGTGAGTGTTAGAAGGCTCTGCCATCTGACATAATTGTGGTAACTTGAGCAACCAGAGGAGATAACAGTGACAATTATTTGGAACAACTTGTTTCTGGGAGACGAAACCCCTAGATGACCCCACTAGTTAAAATTACTGATAATAAGTAATGCATCACGTACCAAAATGCTAACAAACCAGGTCAATGTGTAGTAATGAGGAGACAGTGAATTGTGAATGGCTGAACAAGAGAACAAAACACGGGAAACTCCTATTTCGTGTTAGAGAAAAACTAGGTTATGAGGAATTGAGGCCCATGTAGAAAGCAAGCACTTAAAGTTTCCCTGAGGTAGCAGACGTTAATCTTAAAATGAATCTAGCATAGTGAATATACACTTGGTTTTAAACATCCTGAGTGGTATAGTGCAGTGGTCGGCAAACGCATTAGTCAACAGAGCCAAATATCAACAGTACAACGATTGAAATTTCTTTTGAGAGCCAAATTTTTTAAACTTAAACTTCTTCTAACGCCACTTCTTCAAAATAAACTCGCCCAGACCGTGGTATTTTGTGGAAGAGCCACATTCAAGGGGCCAAAGAGCCGCATGTGGCTCGCAAGCTGCAGTTTGCCGACCGACCATTGGTATAGTGTGTTCTATAGCGGAAAGAAATTTAATTGGTTATAAAACCCAAAGTCTGTACCCTCATCTTGTCTGAAAAACTTTTTTGTCATTTGTTTATTTCTGATAGATTGATTACCCAAAGCCCTGGAAAGTTGTTTGATTTTTAAATATAATAACAAAGAAGAAATTATTGTCCATAGTAATAATGCTTTTGCAACAGATTTATTATATGTGGGCTAATAAGTTCTGAAATCATTATGATAGTGTGGGTTTTGCTGCAGATTTTTGAAGACTTTAGGAGCCATTTGTAATGAGGCATTCAGAATAATGTGGTTAAATGTGAAATTGGTATTTCAGTGACTGGGAGAATTTAATTTTGAAACTCATTTTGTTTTACTAGTTAAGTAATGTTTAAATGTTCACAAAATTAATAGAGTTATAGACTGAACAAGTTGAGCACTACACAATGTACAAATAACAAAAATGTGTTTTATACAGAAACCCTCCTATTTCATTAAGATCTTGTCATCACCCATCTCTAGATGTAGGAAAACTTTCAGGCAAACATCAGGTCCCCTGGCCAGGGTGCAACACACGTGATTCCTCCTCCGTCCAGCACTTACCTGCCACGGTCATATGTCTCACGAAGCCCACTTCCCCCACTCCATCCTGCAGGCACCTGAGGAACAGGACAGCTGCAGTCAGGCCACTCTCCAGGACAGGGCCTTGCCTTCCCCGTGCAGACCCTCTGTGGCTCTGCCCCGGCCACAGGCTCACAGAGCTTTTCCCAGTTTCCCAGACTTCCATCTGTCCTCACAGAGGCGATGGCCCTGTGTGAGGGGCATCTGAACCCCCACAGCCAAGCCCAGGGCTGAAGCAGGTAGGAGGCCTGTAAGCCACATCCCAGGCAACTCTGGGGAGGGATAGTGTGAAAGTAGGACCCTTACCTTCCTCTTCAAAGGCAGCCAAAAGCAATAGATTTTTTTTAAATAAAAGTTTAAAGCTTTTTACGTGAAGGATCAAAACTCTGGATAGCCTTGGATTCCTGGCCTGGTTTTGAGTGGTAGCCATTTCTCTTACTGAGCATAGTGTAGGGAGAGTTGCCTTCACAGGGCTGAGAGGGAGGTGGGGAGAGGCAGGCACATGTCCCAGACACAGGGAGAAGCTCAGGCAGAAAGAAGCAAACTGGCAGACCCTGGCCTTTAATCAGATGTGAGCCCAAGCCTGTGTCTGTGGATCCCAGAGTCCCAGAGAAAGGTCTATCTCCTCCACCCTCCAGGAGGCCCAGGAGGGTAACATAGACAGACCCCAGACTGGGAGACAAAAGGGGCTCCCACACAAAAGACTGCTCCTCAGGATGGTAGGAGGCACTCAGAACCTGGGTTTCACACTGACCCTCTAGGTGGTCTGGGGCAGCCCTGCCTAGTCCCTGTGCCTTCGTTTTACCATTTTCAGAGAAAGGGAGAGGAACAGGAGTCTCACTCACTTGAAGGCACCCGAGTAGCCAAAGTACGGTTCGCGGTGGGAGAAGGCACACTTGTCTTTCCCTTCCCCAGCGCACAGCTGACACAGTTGGGGGAAGGCTGTCCCATCCGCACCGGGAACACAGCTGCCCGCGAAGAAATTGGCCGCTGCTGCTCAACACAGAAATGTGGAACACAGGGCATGAGCCAGCCCGGCCAAAGACCATTCCAGCTCCCAACCCAGGCTCATGCATGAACAGAGAGTGACCAGAACAAACCCAGCTACCAGGCCCAGCTTGCCCGTATGTGTGTTCACTGGTCAAGATCAAGGTTTCCCAAAAGGGACATGTTAACAACTATTCTCCCACCGCCCTCCCCAAGAACCAGACTTACGCCTGCCACCAACCAAGGCCTGTCTTAGGTCACTATTACCTGCCCCCCACGTTCCCCCCCCCACCCACACCGTATTGTCCCACTGGAACAGCTCAGAGAGAAGTCTCCCCTGGAAGTCATGCCCAGGAGATGACAGACCCACCTGGACAGGTACATGCCAAGCTCATGGCCAGCACATGGCCACCAGAGAATGCTCCAGCAGGAGGGGAAACACAGAAAGGAAGGCACCCCAGGGAAGTGGGCAATAGGGCCCACTGACCTTGGTCCTGCCTGAACCCTCTTTTGGACCTGATGCCCTTCCCCACCCACTCCTCCAGGCAGCCTCTGCTGAGGTATCAGGAGCTCAGAGAAGAGAGGACTCAGCCGAACCCTCCCAAGGGCTGCCGGTGTTGCAGACCCAACCAGTGTAAAGCTGGTTAACCTCCCACCTCCACCCCAGGAATCATCACACATGACCACCTGATCATGTCTGAGTGACCTCAGGGTGGCACCTAAAGAAGGGACATCTGCCTGAGGGCACACACCCTCCTGCCTGCTTACCTTTCTGAAGATTTTCCTGTGGCTTAGGCAATTCGGAATAGAGTGTGCCCATGGGGATCTTCCACCCAGCAGACCTGTCAAGGCCGGTGTGGCAGGACTTCTTGCCTCGAAGCTGGTTCAGCTGGAAGCCGCTGCCCTTCTTCACCACGGCCACAGCATAATAGCTGGTCTGTGGATCTACAAAGAGACAGTGTGAATGGAAGGCCCACAACCTGGGCCTCAGGGAAACATTGCTCCTCACTGCTGGGCTCCTGACTAGGGAAGGGGAACCCACACGCCACATGTTGGGTTGGGTCCTAACGAGGGAGAGATCAGAATAACTTCCCTAGGTTTGCAGGGAAGAAAAGGACCACAGAGGGGACATTTGTATAATCCTCCAGGCAAACCCTGGCAAGAAAGCCACATGCACATGGGCCTCAATGATTTTTCCTGCCCTGGCCCTGCAGGTTTTCTGCCTACACCTACCAACCCAAGGCTACCTGGAAACCAGAGGTCACATTCCTGCCTCCTAAGTATTTCCTGGGACCTAGGGACACAGGCCCAGAGATAGTCAGGTTACTCTCAGAGTGTGTGCTCCAGTGTGGTCTGTTCTCTGAGTGAGGCACCTGTGGTTCTTGGAGGACTGTCTATACAGCTCTAAACGCTAATGGTTCAGGTCAGGCTGTACACACTTCCTGGCCCAGGAGGTCAGTGTTAGCAGCACCAGTCCTCAGCCAGCCCAAAGCCACAGAGGCCTGAGTTGTGCCTGTGGGGGCTTATAGGGCACCACATTGCCCACTCACTCCTCCATTACCTGCCTAAACAAGACAAGAGTCTACCGGCAGAGAACAAGCATCTATCAGGATAGAACAACAGCCACAAACTCTCTCCCGCATCCCCAGGGAGAACTCACTCTCTTTTGACCCGTAGTATTCTGCCACTACAGGTTTCAGGTTGTGGGGGGCTCGGCCTGCCTCAAACACCAAACCTGCATCCAATGTCACAGCATCTGCCAGGTTTGCCTGAAAAGAAACAAACCAGACACCAAAGAAGCCCTCAATTCCAGGAAAGACCGCCGAAACCCAGGTGAGTGAGGGTGACGTTTGGGGCCAGAAAAGCCATCAACTTGGCCAGACCACCCACTAACCCGTTTCATTTGACTCCACCACACTGTTGAGAGAGTTTGGCCACCATATTCCTATTCCTTCAACATAGAGGAAGGCATGGATTGGTTTTCTTTTTCCTGGTGAGGAGTCTGGTTCTTGGCTCAGAAACCTGTGTGTGATCTTTTAGGATCAACCTGAGCTACAGGGGCTTTACTCACAGGCCTCGTGGAGGAAAGCTGCCCTCCCCACACCAGGCTGGGTACACAACCCAGGCACTCAGGCCCACTGCCTGGCCATGCTCTTACACATGTGCACATTGAGAACCCAGATGCTCTTGTTTGATGACCTCTTTATGGTGGGACCGCTGCTGAGGCCTTCTCAGGCGTCACTGTGAGGCCCTCCTTATGCGGGAGTGGGGTTGGATGATACTCTTCTCCACTCTGATTCAGTACTCAGTGCTTTTCCTTCCTGTCCTGGGTCCAGATAACTGCAGGGTTCTTTTGTTCATGGGTTCAGTGTTTCTGTGGGTTTAGTTTCTTGCTTCTGAACTAAGTGTTAAAAGATTATTACTTCTGTGGTGGCTCATTGTTCATATAATGGACTACTCAGACATGTCACAGCTCACCGCTGTCCAACTCAGCTGCATTTTACACAGTAAAAATAGAGACACAGAAAGTTTACCAGTACATCACTTCCCCAGGCCACATAGTTAGTAATATAAAATCATACTATCCATGAAGCTGGGATTTGAATCCAGGCAGTATGGGGTTATCACTTCCATCATACTGTTGCTTGATGGGGTTTGTGAGGTTTTTTTGTTTGTTTCTGCTTCTGCTAAATCTCAACCTCAAACTAATAGTTCACTTGAATAGTATAGGTGCTTTTCCACTAGGTCTAGAATTTATTTTCTCTTCAAGTGAGAAGCACTGTTTCTTATTTAGACACTTAATGACAGACTGTACTGCCTTTTTCTTGCTTCAGTTATCTTTAGTCAAAATGGTTTTTCTAGAAGCCCTTGCTCATACTCTATGAGTATTTTTTATTCATTAAATTATAAGGCAGAAGCTATATAGCTCCATGATCTGTGTCATATTACTGGTAAGCAATAGAATAATAGTATTTCTAAAAGAAATATAATAATGTAAGCTTCTATATTTGTCTAACAAACTTTTTTTAGCTTTTCATATTAATATTGGGGTTGTTTTATTATTTTATTGTAATAAAAACATAACATAAAATTTGCCATTGAACCATTTCTAAGTGTACATCTCAGTGCCGTTATATACATTCACATGGATAAGTGACCCTTTCATTCCACAACTAGACACCAGGTATGAAACAATCTTGAGGCTTTCTTGGTATCACAAAAGGTAGGTGAAACCTCCAGAGACTCTCCACACCAACCCCACACCCTGTAGAATAAAAATAAACAAGAGCTTTCCCCAAGGCAGTGAGATTAGGGCTTTGAGGGCCAAGATCCCAGGATCCCAGGCAGGAATCACTGGGGCTAAGGGGCTCAGGAACCAAGGAGCCGACACCTAACCCATGGAGTCCACTAGAGCAGCAACGATTCTGAGAAGAACCTGAGCCAGCAGGAGAGGGATGATTAAAATAAAAAATGACCTCCCAGGTGCAGATAACTAAACCCACAGTACGGTAAGGCACCATGCCTGGGTACAAACAGACCTTCAAGGATGGTGGAGATTGGAACTGTCCGATGTTATGGAGAAGAGAGTCCTATGTGGCATTTGGTTTTATGTACAAAGTGAAGGCTATACTCACAGGGATAAGCGTAGAACAGAAAATTACCAGGTATTACAATCTGAAATTACATGTCTATTCGTTTGCATGGTTTTCTTCTCTCCCGATTAGACTGTAAGCTCTTCAAGAGTAAGGACTGTGTATGTGTCTTTAAATCCGCCGCTGCAGCCCCACTGCCCAGCACAGCATCTGACACAGGTTCAAATGAGCAGGAACAATGTTGAAGGAGTGAAGAGGATTTTGGAAAACTTAGAAAACAAAGGGCCCTAGCCAGTTTGGCTCAGTGGATAGAGCGTCAGCCTGCGGACTGAGGGGTCCCGGGTTCTATTCCAACCAAGGGCATATGCCCCAGCTGCAGGCTCGATCCCCAGTGGGGGGTGTGCAGGAGGCAGCCAATCAATGGTTCTCTCTCATCATTGATGCTTCTGTCTCGCTCTCCCTCTCTCTTCCTCTCTGAAATCAATAAAAAGATACTTTTTTAAAAAGAAGAAAACAAAGGGATCAGCTATCTGCAATCCTGTCACCGTATTTCTCTTCCCCGTGAGCATCATTCATCTACTTCCCATGCTGTGTAAGAACTTCCAAACCATGTTATTTTGATAGCAAACATTCTTGTTTTTTCCCTGTGTTCTCAAAATAACCCTCTTTCAGAGCATGTTGTGTTTTGCTTTAAGACTCATTAAAGAGAGCCCCTCCAATGTCCATTTCTGAAGTACATCAGCCTCCTGTGTGTGAGTACAGAATTGTTCCAGAACGCCAGGAGCAAGAGGAAGTGCGGATTGTCTTTCACTCTCCTTTAGGCAGCAGTGACTTACCGCAATGGCCTGGATGCACTCACGGTGGGAGGTTTTATTCACACACCAGACAACGGGAGCAGCCTCAGGGAGGACTTCCTTCATACTCAGGCTGAAAATCAAGCACTTCTCGAATTCATGATCTGAGACGGTGCACCATCGCACAATTTTGTCGGGGACAGCCAGGCACAGCCCTACAGGAGAAAGGACAGAACGCCCTGTTCCAGCGGGAGAGACAGCCGCACCCTCTGAAGGGACCCCTCTGTCCTGTCCTCCTCCCGCTTTTGTCCATGGACAGGGAAGGGTTCAGATTCCACTGCATTCTGAGGCTGGGACAAGAGAAGGAGCGGCAGCTCTTGCCTCGGGTTTGTAAACACAGAGCCGATTGGAAAAATGAACTTTCCTGACATTGCCAAGAGAGAAGATGGAGGAAGAACAAGGAACAGAAGCCCTGTTCAGGAAGAATTTGGGACAGACCCGGGGACCACAGCTGTACTCTACCTTTCCAGCCTTGCCCCAGCGCCAGAGGAGCTCACTGTGAGGCCCTGTGTGGCAGATTGGGCCAGGGAGGGCCCACCACAGCACTCCCTGCCTTTCCTGCCTTCTCCTTCCTCTGCCCTGCCCAGACTACCCTCCCCCCATGTAAGATATCCTACTCCAGAAGTGATTCAAGACAGCTTGTGACCTGACCGAACCAGGGCTGGACAGAAACAACAGTTGCTGAGCCAGCGAGGGCTCTGCACCTGCCTGAGTTTATTGACGTTGCACCACTACCTTCCTTGCAGTTACCCAGCCAAGAGCCCTGCCCACCCCAAAACACAGGAGGGCGCCCCAACGTTTCTGTGCAGGATTTTTACCAGTGATAACTCACCTGTGTCTAGAGCTCTGCCATTAGATACATTATCTCATTTCACTTTCACAGCAACTGTGTACTTACTGTGAAAAAGCAGTTCCTCCTGCACTAAGGACAACAGCTCAGAGAGGTCAAGGGACAGCCTAGAGTCACACAGCACTGAGCGGCAGGAGGATCCCATTGTAGGGTGGTGGTTTTCCCCCTACATTCCTCTCCCTCCCTGGTGTGTGGTAGGGATGGGAGGTGTACATTTCAGAGCAGGAAAGATCCTCTGGTTAGACACCCGACAAGTCAAGCATACCTGACATGTGCCCTTTTAATCCCTCTTAATAATAACGGTGAGTCTGCCCTAACCGGTTTGGCTCAGTGGATGCGTCGGCCTGCGGACTCAAGGGTCCCAGGTTAGATTCAGGTCAAGGGCATGTACCTTGGTTGCAGGCACATGCCCAGTAGAGGGTGTGCAGGAGGCAGCTGATCAATGTTTCTCATCGATGTTTCTAACTCTCTATCCCTCTCCCTTCCTCTCTGTAAAAAATCAATAAAATATTATTTTTAAAAAATAAAATAATAACGGTGAGTCCTTCGAAAACTCCTCCTCCTCTGTCCCTGTTTCCTTCGCTGTAAACCGGATCAACAGCCCCTAGGCCACGGGTCACGAACTGTTTCTGTAATGCGCTGAGTAAATATTGTAGGCTTTTCGGGCCACACAGTTCCTGTGGCAACCGCTTAACTCTGCCCTTGAAGCCTGAACGCAGCCATGGACAACCCTTAGCTGAACGAGTGTGACTGTGTTCTAATAAAATTTTATTCATGGACACCGAACTTGGAACCTCATGTAACGAACGTGTCAAAACTATTGTTCTTTTGATTTTCTTTCAACCATTCAAAAACATAGAAAATATCCCTAGCTCATCCTGGCGGCAGGCAGGATTTGACAGCTGGTCCTAGTTTGTGAACCCCCAGCCCTAGGCTAAGTTGGTCAGGTGCCTGGGTGCACCGTGGGCAGAAGGCCCTTTGGATGCCAGGCTGCCTTGGGGCTCCTCAGACCCAGGGGGTTCAGAGTCCCGCTCTAGCTGACCCTCGGCAGGCACCGGGTCACAGTCCTGGAGGGCCGGCCCCCCACCCCCGGGTGTGCCACTCACCCAGCGCCCCCGCGCACAGCAGGGTGCAGATGGTGAGCTTCATCCTCGCTGCCGGAGCGATACACAGACCAGGCTCCAACCCGCCTGGGCCAGCTCCACCTGTCCTCCGGGTGAGGAAGGGGAGGGGATGCGCCTCCTCCGAAGGGTTCGCCCTTCCGGGCCGTCACCTTTGCCACACCCCCACCTCGCCCCAGAGCAGCTGGGGCCCTCCGCGGGGCTGGAGGACAGCAAATTGTCACCCACTCGCCCCCTGCCCCGAGGCTGCCCCCTCTGCCCAGCGCCCCAGCAGCAAGGCTGGACCCCCGGGCGAGGGATACGCACCCCGGAGGTACGACCGAAGCAACCTGGAGCCCGCTGGACGAGGCAAGAGCGATCCGCCCGGCCCCCTACGTCCCCTGACCGCCGGAGCTGCATCAGCTAAGCAGCTCATTAATGTTTGAGCACAGACTCCTCAGGACTGGGGGCCAGTCTTCAGGGTGAACACTGGGGACCCTTCCCCCAGGAAAGGATGTGCGCGCCACGCTTTGAACCCAATTTTCAGACTCTTCCTCTGAAAGCATCTCTGCTGCCCCCTCCGGGCCCCTCTTGGAACTCACCCCCCACAAATGACAAGGTCCCTCCAGCCTTCAGCTGAAGGCCAAGATCAGATGAAGCTCTGAACCCCGGCAGGGCTCCTCCTACTCGCCCCTGCCACCTGCAGCCCAGTCCTCCCCAGTCTGTGAGCTCCGCCTGGAGGAAGTCTTCCGGTTTTAAATAACGTTTAAGAAGGTTTCATTGAAGCACAATAAACACACATAAAACTTCACATATGCTGGCATACAACTTGAAGAATTGCCACCTGTGAACACATCCACATACCAGCACCGGTGTCATGAAGCAAGATGGGAGCAGAGCAGGGATGGCTCCCTGGTGCCCTCCTTCAGGTCACTTTCCATCTCCCCTACACCCCCCCCCCCCCCCCCCCGCAAAAGATCCATTATCATAACTTCCAACAACATACACGAACTCTGTGGATTTTTGAATTTCAACGAGATAGAATCAAACAATACATACGTACAATTTTGTGTCTGGCTTCTTACACTCAAGCTTGTACTTGTGAACAGTTGTCCTTCACGCATTCTCGGTGTGGCATATTATTCCGTATGTGTATGTAGCACACTTACCTTTGTTGGTGGTGGTAGTAGTGTCTAGTTCGGGCTCTCATGAAGTGAGTGCTGCTATGAGCATTCTAGTACATGTCTTTTAGTGCATATAGGGGATGCGTTTCTGCAGGGTCTTTCCCCAGGAGAGTAATTGCTTGGTCATAATGTAGACATATGGTCAACTTAAATAGAGATTGCCTAACAGTTTTCCAAAGTGGTTGAACCAATTTTCAATCCCGACTCAAGATACGGGAATTTGATTGCTCCACATCTTTGCTGTTTTGGTAGGAATGTTGGAGGTCTTGTATTATAATTTTGAATTTCTGTGGTGACTAATGAGGTTGAGTATCAATTTGTATGCTTATTGGCCATTTAGCCCTCTCGTGTAAAGGGTTGGTTCAAGTCTTTTGCCCTGGATACATTTTAAATAGAGTTTCTATTCAAATAGTTTTAGAACTGGTAATGGCATAATTCAAACTTTTTCCAAGACTTTATCTAATAAAGCATACTCAGAATTGGGCCTTCAAAATGTAAGAATGTGTTATAATTAAATTTAAACAGTCTATCTTATTACTTTAACCCACACACACACAAAAATTTTATTCTACACCCTCTTCTTTGCTAGTAAATGTTGTTTGTTTCAGCCCCTACCAATACATGAAAAGTTAATCCCTGCAGCAGAAACCAACCCTACCTTGCACTGAGGCCAGAGATAGTCCCGAGGGAGTCACAGAAGTCACAAGGCCAAGGACATCCTTGGACAATCTAATGGAAAGATTATCACCATTCTTCTCCCCCTCCAGCCAACTGAGGTAAGTGTCCAATTCCAGAATGTGCATTGTCCCTCTCTGTGTGCCAGGTGACTAGGGTAGGGTGTGAGAGGAGGGGACCTCTCACAGCTGGTTAGTTTCTAAGGTGACCCTTTGGGCTGTAGAGTGAGACCAGCTGGAGCCCACTGAGACAGGCACAGCAGCCTGTTACACAGGGTCCATGGTGTGCATAGAGGCTGTCAGGGTCCCTGCGAACCACAGCCCCTCTGCTCTTGAGCTGGACATAGCTAGCATATTTCTGGTCAGGAGTCAAGCAATCTCTAGACCAGCAATCCCTGTTGAACATAATCGCAAAGGAAAGGATGAATGAGTCTTCTCCTTGGTGAGACACTCATCAACAGATCCCCGGCATGTGATTTGCCCCAGAGGCTGCTAAGGGGTAAACCCTTACTCTGGGCCAGCTGTGCTGGTGACATATAAGCCCTGAAAACCACCTACTGCACCCACCCCATAGCAGGGGCACCTTCCCTAGGGGCAGAGATGCTAAGCTGGGTCTCAGCTACTTCTCCTTCTTCTACCCAAGGAATCCTTTGACCTTTAGCATTTTTGAAAATGATAATAGCAATCCCTTCCTCTTTTTCATTTAGAGGAAAAGAAATGTATATAGTTTTAATACAAACTTTTTATTGAATTATACATATAAGTATACAGCCTATGGTTTGACACAATAGGAACACACCCATGTAACCAGAACTCAGATAAAGAAAGAGAATATTACCAGGAGCCGGAAGCGCCTTCATCCCTCTTATAACCACTGATGATCAAAAGTAATAATTATTCGGATATCGCACACCATAGGTGAAGGGGTAGATCTGTTTATATTATGTGTTCTTCTATTAGTTTTTGGACACATAGTTCTCTTGGCATGCCTTTTAATATTTGCTTGAACAAGTAATTGGACATTGTGTATAAAGTTTTTTTAGAGACTTCAGATGATCGACTATCATTTCCAAAGTGCATGCATCCTTTTATTTTGCTAAAAAGATAGAATGGGGACTGATCACTTTGATCCAATCAGGACTTTGCTGCATCCAGGCTAAGTTGCAGTTTGGGTAAGCTTCCGGTGCCTTCCTACTGAAAGCCTGGTGTGGTACACAGAACAATGGCCCCCCAAAGATGTCCATGTCCTCACCCCACAAACTGTGAATATGTTATGTCACATGGCAAGAAGGGGTTAAGGTTGCAGATGGAAACAAAGTTACTAACCAGGTGACTTTTATCCTGGATTATCTGGGTGAGCCAATGTAATCACAAGGGTCTTTCAAATGTAGAGGAGGGAAGCAAAAGACTCAGTGTGTGAGCGATGCAATGTAAGAAAGACCCTGCCATTTCTGGCTTTGAAGATGAAGGGGAGGGAGGCCATGGGCCAAAAAATGGGAGCAAAAGCAAGAAAATGGGTCCTCCTGTCAAGCCTTCAGACAGGAGCACAGCTCGATGTCACCTTCAACTTTTCCCAGTGAGACCCCTTTCAGACTTCTGACCTACAGAGCGGCGAGATAGTAAATTGTGTTGTTTTAAGGCAGTACGTTTGTGGTAATTGTTTCAGCAGCCGTAGGAACTAACTCACCGAGTGTAGTCATTGGGATCCTTCTAGGGCAGTGGTCGGCAAACTCATTAGTCAACAGAGCCAGATATCAACAGTACAACGATTGAAATTTCTTTTGAGAGCCAAATTTTTTAAACTTAAACTTCTTCTAACGCCACTTCTTCAAAATAGACTCGCCCAGGCCGTGGTATTTTGTGGAAGAGCCACACTCAAGGGGCCAAAGAGCCACATGTGGTTCGCGAGCCGCTGTTTGCCGTAGAATTTTCCTTTTTGTCTCTCACTCCAGGGAGCTTCAAGTTGTGCCAAATACCTTAAGGGAACCCTGGTCATTCGTCAGGCTTAGTTCACTGCACCCGCCTTCTGATTGCGGTCATGCCTCTGCTTCCGCTTTCCATCCCAGGACTGCCATAAGCTCTGCTAGCAGGGGCCCTCTTCCAGACACCTCTGCCCTTGAGCCCAGAGGTGGCAAATGCCCCCAGGAAAACGTGGTTGCAGAATGTCATCTGACCTCTGTGTTACCTCCCCTTTCCCAGAAACTTGGCACCTGTAGTCTCTAATGCTCCCACGCAGATGTTCACATCTGGTTGTCCTCAACAAGGGCACAATTCCTGCACATGCTACCTCATCATGACAGAAGCAGGAGTGAGGACTATGTTAGCTACTAATTCTTAATCTTTCTCACTTAAGACTAGTATATTATTTCTGAGTGAATGAATTTTATAGGTTATTGTGCTCATTTACAAGTGCTCTAGCTCTCACTTCATGTATTCACCCTTTTGAAAGGAAATAGGTGGCTTGAGGGCAGAGACCACATTTTTCTTGTTCAATAAGCTAATCCTATTGGTCTGCTGTAATATAGGTCTCCAAACAAACCGAATAAATGAATAAACACACATAATGATTGTCTCAAAAGTGGGTTGAGCAATCTTCTCTGCAGATCTGCTGATGTTTAGAGACTTCAGATGATCGGGTTAAGAGGTGAACATGCCCCCTAAGGTTAATCATCTATCTAAAGCTAACACAGCTCAAACCCAAGGTGCCTCTGACCTCAGGATGGAGCAAACTCTGAAAACTTCCTTTGTACAGGGACAAAGTCAGGTTGCAAAGGAAGGACATCCAGAGTGCTAACGCCATCTCTGTTGCTTTGACACAACCCCTCACAGTGGCCAAGCAGAAGGTTAGACGTGCTGCGGTTCTCACCTCTGCCCATACGGATATGGATACGTGCAAGGTTGCCAGGAAGCCCTGGAAGAGCTCTTTCCCTGCAACAGCAGCCACTCCACAGTTTTCTCTCGAACTAATGTTCACGCTTGGTTGCTCTCCTTGGCCCCATACCTCTCTCTTTCTCTCAATCCATGGTGCTTACCCGGGTTGGGTGCAAGGACCATACTCTTTTTTTGTAAAAATATATTTTATTGATGTTTTAACAGAGAGGAAGGGAGAGGGATAGAGAGTTAGAAACATCGATGAGAGAGAAACATCAATCAGCTGCCTCTTGCACACCCCCTACATGGGGATGTGCCCGCAACCAAGGTACTTGCCCTTGACCGGAATCAAACCTGGAACCCTTCAGTCCACAGGCCGACGCTCTAGCCACTGAGCCAAACCGGTGAGGGCAGGACCATACTCTTAACTAGATCTTCTCTACATGGATGGGTTGTAATGGCCATTTAAAACCTCTCTCGGGTATATCTCATTTTTAGGGCCTAGATGCAGTCAGCTTTCCCAACCTTGCAAAACCTCACATTTGTAGATTGCTAAATTCCCTTTTGTTTTTGCTTGCAAACAAACCAGTTCCACCCGGAGCTTGTTGTCTGTTTCTTATAATACCTAATTATATGCAGCCAGTACCAACATGTGCTGTTAACATTCTACTTTACCCCCTCTCCTCCACCTCGGCAGACTCAGTAGGTCTGTTTTACTTTCCACATTACTGAAGACCAACAGTTTAAACTAATGTTTTGCCACAGCAAAGACTACTTAAGATTGCTAGTCTCATTCATTTTAAATGATGAACCCTTTACTTATACAAATTCATTCATTTATAGCACTGAAAAACAAATATAAAACCCTCAAAATATATTTTTTTAGTTTATTTTTTAATTTTGAGAAATCTTATCTATGTAGCAAAATATAACAAGAAATACTCATACTCCCACCACCTCTATTTAAAAAATACTGTTTCGTCATATTTGTTTCCTGTGTTTTTCCATTCTTCAAATAGATAAATGTAAAGTCCCCTTTAATGCTGCTGCAAGCAGGGTCCGGAGTGTCTGGTTCTAGGTAAAGAAGTGCCAAAGAAATAGGGAGGTGCCCCTGAATGCCAGGGAGGTGAGGGGAAAGTTAATTACTGAACTCCTTCTGAGAGTTACATGGGGGTACATCACAGCTATTCCCCATTTTCAGGAAATCATTAACCGCAACTGACATAACCATTTTCACCCTTTCCAAAGGGACTGCTGTTCAAGCAAACTTTAATGTGCATCCCAATCACCTGGAGGACTTGTGCAAACACAGAATGCTGGCACCCGCCCTCAGAGTTCCTAACTCCGCAGGCCTGAGGTCAGGCCCAAGAATTTTCATTTCCAACACATTGCTAGGTGAGGCTGATGCATCTGGTCCAGATACTACACTAGATGGAGAACCACTGCTCTAGCTAAGGCCTCTCTGCCTATGTGGAGACACAGATGGGAGCACTTGTCACTTGCAAGGTTGACTCCCCTGCTATTCAAATCCAGCTGCCTAAAAGCTCAGAGTGCTTTCCTTTTCCTCCTCATCTTCATTAGCAGCAAGGCCCCAGTGCAGACCTTCCTGCGGAGGTGGAGCAGGCAGCATGTGACAAGGAGCAGTGTGGTTGGTCAGGAGGGGCCCAGGGTTCCAGTCAGGCCACCTCTTCTGAAGCCAAGGTACACCCACTTCCAGGCTGTGACACAGTCCCTGAGGCTCACTTTCCCCATCTACATAATATGGGACAATGATGCCCGCATACTAGAGGATTGCTGAGGAAAGTAAACAGGAATAGTGCAGCAGGAGTCCTTTATGGACACTAAAGTACCCTATGAATAGTCATTATTGTTACAGCTTCATGACAGATTTGCCCCCTCACAATTAACTGTAGCATCGTTTTTTTTGTTTGTTTTTTTTTAAACTCTAACACCTTTATTTTTAAGGCTTTCCTCGCCCTGTCCCCAACAACACCACCAGGTCTTGACCGTTGAGCCCTAATGTCACTGATTCTGACTCACTTGGCTTGGGTTTATTCACATACTTAGGCCCAAGCTGCTCATTGCTATCTTTAGTTGCTAAAAATAAAAACAATCAAGGAACATGGTATTAAACTCTCACATTACTCAATCCAAAATCATGAGCTTTGCAATCTCAAGATTAAAATAAGGAACACTATCTAAGCAGTCTGCCATTCGAACAGACTTGTTCATCATGAACAAGCCAAGATTTTGCCGTCCCCTTTTACCTCCTGTCCCCCTGGTCTTCTCCATTTGAACTTTAGCTTCCGTCCCAGATCTCCCCTAGACTCAGGGAGCTACAGAGAACGATGATATGCTCACTGAAGGGATAAAGAGTGGGAGAGGGCCATTGACAATCTTGGCAAAGACCTCTTTGCACTTGGTGTGCACTCTAGTCATCCAGACATCTCTCTTCCCTCCAGACCTCTTGGCTGTGGTAGGCAGTGATTATATTCTTGCTAAATTGTAGGGAAAAGAGCCCTGTCTGTGGCGTCTGTGGATGTAAGAATGTACAAACCTGTAGAGAATTTTTGTAAAAATTTATTGCCAAACAGGATACACCTGGAAGCAAGATTTCACTAGACTGAGATAAATGCTTTGGAGACTTAGAGACTAACAGTTTGCAGTTGCTTTTAGGCATTTGAGATTGGATGTAAGGAAGATTGCCTGAAGGTGGGAGAAAGCAAGGCCCAGGTCAGATTACAGGATAGTTAAGATTCACACTTTATAAGGCGGGGTGGGAAAGGATGGGCACTATCGGAAGGCGGAGTCTGAAGGGGGCCGTTTCAAAGGTGTGCTAACCTTGTTGCGCAGAAACGATGGACGGGGCTTCCTTAAGGTAAAGGTAAGTCTTTTACTAAAGTTCTATGCCCGGAGCTTGACTGCCCATCATACCTGCCCGGTTAGGAATGTATGATTAGATCACTCTGTGAGGTTACTTTCCATAGAACCCCTATTTTCATCCACAAGTCAAGACTGAAAGACAAGTACCATATGATTTCACACATAGGTGGAATTTAGTGAACAAACTGAACTAACAAGCAAAATAGAGACAGACTCATGGATAGCAGGCAGTCAGGTCTGGTGGTGGGGGTGGTGGAGGGTAGTGGAGGGATTCATCAAAAAATTAAAAGAAATGGATACGGACAACCGTGGTGATTGGGGGTGGTGGTGGATGAGGGGTGAGAGTATAGGGGGGATAAATGGTGATGGAAAATAAAAGAAATGGAAAAAGACTTGGCTTACATCTGAACTCTACCACTTAACTGTGTGACCTCGGACACATCGTTTAACTTATCTAAGCCTCAGCTTTTACATCTGTGAAATGAAAATACCAGTTTGCCTCATAGAGCTGTTTTGGGTGGTAATATGTGGTTTCTCACGCACTGCCTAGCCCAGGCAGGTATAAAATATTTACCGAGCCTGGCTGGTTTGCCTCAGTAAATAGAGTGTAGGCCTACGAACTAAAGGGTCCTGGGTTAGATTGGGGTCAAGGGCACATGCCCAGGTTTTGGGTTGGATCCCCAATGGGGGCGTGCAGGAGGCAGCCAAACAATGATTCTCTCTCATCATTGATGGTTTCTATCTCTCCCTCTCTCTTCCTTTCTGAAATCAATAAAAAATATATATATAATATATATATATATATATTCCTTAAATATACAGTATTTTCAGTCTTTATTTTTATTTTATTTTTTATTGTTTGAAGTATTACAAATCGTAGTACATCTCTCCTTTTTTTCCCCATTGACCTCCCCCCGGCCTCCCCTAGCCCCCCGTACATGCCCTCACCTGCCCTCCCCCTCAGTGTCTTGTATCCGTTGGTTATGCTTATATGCAATAAAAACATATTTAAAAAAACTATTTACTGAGGAAAGGCTCTTCCCCCCAGGCTTTAAGCTTTACATTTCCTTGTTTCAGGACCTCCCCTCAGGTACTTCGGGCCAGCGGCCCCACCCCCTGAGCTGCGGCCCTCCGGCACCTTAATCCCCAGCGGCCCCATCCCCTGAGCCGAGGTGCTCGGCCCCCGCCGGTGCCAGGGCCGCCCTCCAAAACCCTAAGCCCCAGGGCACCCGGCCCAAGTCCTTCCCCTGAACCCCAAAGCCGGCGTGTACACCCAGCTTTCCCGCTGCCTGCCATCCCTTTGGACGACTCCACCCCCCGCCCGCAGCCGCAGGTGATGTCACTTCCGCCGGAAAAGGTGAGCGCGTCCGCGCGGTTGGCGCGAAAGTCGGTTCGGGGCCTCGGCAACTTCCGGGTTCCGCGTTTGCCTGGGGTGGGGGCGCCGCGGGGTGCGGCGGGTGTGCGCCGGGCTGGCGCCCGACCCCAGCCGCTCTCCCGCTGGCTGCGCGCGCCCCCACACGCTGTCCCCAAACCCCCGAGCTCCACGGAGGTGAGTGAGGCGCCGAGAGGGGACCCCGCTCCTTCCCCGCCCCAGTCGGGGCGTTTCCGCCGCCGCCTCTGGCCTTTGCGGCCCCTGTAACCGGCGTGGAGCGGGTGGCCGTGGCGGGGCCGGGAGCCGGGCCTTCCCCGAGGGGCTGGGGAGCTCGAGCGCCCGGCCCTTGGGGAGGCAGCGCCTTGCTGCCTGGCTTGCACGTTTACATGGAAGCCCTGGCCCTAACCGGCTGAGACAGATTCATCCTGTGCCCTAAGCTAAATGCAATGGATTGTTCATTGGTTTAGGGGACTTAGAGCCCCGGTAATGAAGGCCCTTAACGTATTCCACTCCGGGACTTGGAGTTCGTCCTCTGACTTGCAGGCTATCTTTTTCTTTGACTTTGCCCACGTTCCTGCGTTTCTTACAAACCAAGTGGATGAATTCACGGGCGAGGCCAAAATGCCTATCCTTAGGCGTTCTTGTCTGTGCAGAAAAAAATTGGTTCCTTAAGCAGATAGCGTGATGCATAATGTGTTTTTGTTCTTGTTAATGGTTCCCTTATTTTGACAGTTCAAAAATGTCCAAAAATGACAAAGAACCGTTTTTTGTGAAGTTTTTAAAGTCTCCAGACAATTCCGAATGCTTTCTTAAAGCTCTTGAGGTAAGAACAGTTGAAAACGTCTTGTTTGATGTTTTATTTTCTTGGTTTTAGAGTTTTTGATTTATTGGATTTTTACATCTCAGTAAGTGTTATTTTATTTTCATAAATACATAATTTTACTGTAGTCTCCATTAACATAAATGTCTCATTGCTAGATTTAATTAATGTAAGTATATCATTATATATATGTTGGGGTGGGCTTTAAATCTATTATGAGATTTCTGTTAAAAGTGGCAGACCTGCTGTTCTTGGAAATTAAGTTGCTTTCTTTTGTCTACTAATCAGAATAGACCTTTGTGTGTTGAAAATTCTTGAGTCAGTCCTGTACTGGTTACAGTTCATTATTTGGTTAGTAGGTTGTTAAAAGTGTGTTTCATTATGTACAGTATCATGTACAGTATCATGTGGGAGGACCTAGGGGGAGGGTGGAGCCTTGCTGCTCACAGACCCCAGCAGCAGCATAGCTTGGAGAGTTTGTTATAAAAACAGAACTTGGGCCCAACTCAGACTTACCAATTAGAATCCACATTTTAACAAGATCCTCAGTGTGGTTTCTATGTACTTTAAAGTTTAAGAAGCTCTTTTGTAGCAGGGTTTTCCTTAAAGTTTACTCCTTCAGCAAATAATGATTGTGTGCCTGATAAGCACTACTCAAGCACATGGGATACATCTGTGATCAGAACAGGTGAAGATCGCTACTTTCTTAGAGTTTACCTTCTATTCTATCAGGAGGAAAGAGACAATCTGACATGATAAATGAGTAAACTATACAGTATGTTACTGTGTGCTAAGTGTTAAGGGAAGAGAAAAGAGCAAAACAGGTGAAGGGGTCTGGAAGGTTGTAATTTTAAATAGAGTGTGATTGGGCTATCGTTTATGGAAAAGATATTTGAGTTTGCTTGAAGGAAGTGAGATAGTTAGCCGTGTGGCTATCTGGTGAAGAAGGTTTTGGGCAGAGGGAAGACAGGACTCTGGGAAAGTGCGTGGAGTGTCTATCCAACATAAGTGTGGCTGTAGTATGATGAGCAAGAGATGGAAGAATATTAAGGAATGCTTCAGAGAGCAGGTTTAAGAGGACTTGTAGGGCCTTGTGGGCCATTGTGAGGACTTTGGCTTTTTCTTGCAGTGAGATGGAAAGCTGTTGGAAGGTTTTAGTCAGAACAGTGGCATGATCTGACTTACTCATTTTAAAGGATCATTCTAAATATTTATTTAACATGAGGACTTCAAATTTTGTTCAGAAAATATTTGAGTGCTTACCTGGGTGCCAGGATATGGTGGCAAACAAGATTGTGAAACTTCCTTTTAAGGGAGAGAGACAACTGTATATGTCTACATACTGTCAGTGTTATGTCTTCATAACATAGACTGGAGGGAAAGGGTATTTTAGAAATCGTAATCAGGAAGGGCATCTCAGAGGAGGTGACATTTGAAGTAAGGCATCGAGTCTGGTGAAGACCTGGGTGAATAGTATTCCAGGCAGTGGGAGCAAGAGCAAAGCCTCTAAATGAGGTCATGCTTAGCTTGTTCCAGTGGTAGCAAGAACGCTGGAGGAGTGGCTAGAGAAAAAGTAAGGCCGGTGAGAGGTAGAAGGTAAGGGCAGGGAAACAGGCAAGGGCTGGACGCCATGGTCTTATAGGTCATCCTAAGAAATGTGGATTTTATTCTGGGTGTGCTTGGAAGACATTGAAGTTTTTGAGCAGAGAGTGACCTAATGTGATTTATATTGTTAAAAAGATTCCTTGCTGTTGTGTGGAGAAGAGATTTAAAGCAAGGGAGGGAGAAGAAAACACTTTAGAGACTTCTGCAGAAGTTTAGGTGAGAGGTGATGGAGGAGTCCAACAGGGAAAAAGCTGGATTTGAGATAGATTTTGAATATAGAGTTCGTAGAACTTAAATAACAAGTGACAATTTCAGGTGCAATCTTATTTCATTTTTTTCTTTCAGTCAATAAAAGAGTTCCAGTCCGAAGAATATCTTCAGATTATTACAGAAGAAGAGGCATTGAAGATAAAGGAGAATGATAGATCACTTTATATCTGTGACCCTTTTAGTGGTGGTGTCTTTGATCACCTCAAAAAGGTTTGCTAACTTATGTGTTCCTTCAGTAGTGTGTTTTTGGTTTGTTTTTGCTTCAGTGGACAAATTATTTATTGATCATGAAGTATTATGCAAATTATGAATACAAAAAAATTCTTTGGTTTGGGGAGACTGGAATATTTTTAAAGGCTAATCTATATACATAAAAGGCTAAGCGACCATCGCATCCGAAACAACCGAACGGACTACAAAACAGGCTGTGTGGGGCCAGCAGGGGGGTTAGTGAGGGGCGATCAAACGACCGAGCAGCAGGCTGCATGGGGCGACCAGGCCGGCAGGGGGTTAGTGAGGGGCGACCAACTGACTGAGCAGCAGACTGCATGGGGCGACCAGGCCGGCAGGGGGTTAGTGAGGGGCGACCAACCAACTGAGCAGCAGACTGCGTGGGGCGACCAGGCCAGCAGGGGTTTAGTGAGGGGCGACCAAACAACCGAGCAGCAGGCTGCGTGGGGCAACCAGGTCCACAGGGAGGGCATTTGGGGGTGACCAGGCTGGCTGGGTGGGGGGCAGGCGGGGGTGACCAGGTCGGCAGGGGATGCAGTAAGGGGCAACTAGGCCGGCAGGGGGGCAGTTAGGGGCTACCAGGCTGGGGGGGGGGCAGTTGGGGGCAACTAGACTGGCACGGGGGGCAGTTGGGGGTGACCAGGCCAGCAGGGCGGGGGCAGTTAGGGGCAATCAGGCAGGCAGGCAGGTGAGCAGTTAGGAGCCAGTGGTCCCGGATTGTGAGAGAGCTGTCCAACTGCCGGTTTAGGCCTGACCCTGGGGATCGGGCCTAAACCGGCAGTTGGATATCCCCCGAGGCGTCCTGGATTGGAGAGGGTGCAGTGCTGGGCTGAGGGGGACACCCCCCCCCCCCCCCCGTGCATGAATTTTGTGCACTGGGCCTCTAGTTATGTTATAATAAGCTTTTGTTAATATGTAATTTTTTATAGTATTTCAGGGGATTTAACTTCACTTAGTATAAGGGAATCCTATAGTAATGAAGCATTTTATTTTTTAAATTAATCCCCTTTTTAAAAAATAGTTTAGTGATATTTAGAGGGAGTGGGAGAGAGAAACATGGATGTGAGGGAATAACATCGATTGGCTGCCTCCTCCACACCCCCTGCTCAGGCATGTGCTCTGTCCAGGAATTGAACCAGCAACCTTCCATTGCACACCCAACCAACTGAGCCACACCAGCCAGGGCGATAATGAAGCATTTTAGTGATTGAGTTCTACTGTACTTTAAACTCAGTGTAATTGCAAAATATTTCAGGGAGAAATAAAGAGTAGGAAAAGAACTCAACAATAATGCTGTCTCAGACTACTTGCTCATGCAGGTAGAATTTTAATACCTGTATTTTATAAAGACTGAAAAGTTATGTTAAAAGGAAGCATTTTGGTGATGAGTAATGCTAATATACCAGTGAGCCATCTTCATTTCTTTTTGTTGATTCTAGAGTCTACTGACTCATTACTTTTTTGGTGTCTGGACAAGAGAGAAGCATTGAAATAAAAGTAAACGGGCTGTAATTCCATCCAGATTACAAAGAAGTGATTCTTGTTTGAAGGAGAAGAAAACATAGAGGAGTAGGCAGATGCAGTATCTGTACAATTTATGGAAGGTCTGTGCCCACTTTTGCCAGAAGCATTGTTGGTCTTACCCTCCTTTTGCAAATAACACTGCTTGTCAGATAGAATCGGTAGCATAAAAAATTCAATTTTCTTCTGACCAAGAAGATAATCACTCTGTAGATATTTCAGTCATGTTATGGTGACTTGCACAACTGTAGGCTTTTTAGCCTGGCTTGAATGTGCTAGTGTCAATTATCAATGAAAATGAAAGGTCGTTTTTGTTTTTAGTAACCTGCAGTATCTTAAAAGAAGTATTTGTGAGTTTTCCTTGGGAAGACTTTGAGTTGCAGACAGAGTATTTAAAATAAATGTAGAAACTGCCCAGAATTATATGGTTTTGTGTTGTTGTTTTTTGGTGATATAAGAGGTATTTTAGATGAGGGTTATTTAGGCTTAATACTTTTAAACTGCTTCATTGGCTCGATGCTTCATTTAAAAAGTATATAAGGATAATTCCTAATTATAGCATAAGACTGTTAATCATACACACCCCTCTCATTGTTAAGATTGTGTTTGTTTCAGAGATTAAAATTTCAGGGGTAATTCTGAGTCAGTGTGGCTCTTAGAGCTTACTTCTTTTGATAGCCTGCATTGTTTGATATGCTTTTGTGTGTGTGTAGTTAATGAGGACTGTGTCTGAGAAATTATATAATGGTCTCTATGTTTTTCTTAAAACAATTTGGTGAAACTTTTGTGGTGGTCAGCAACTTTTATAAAGAATTGGTAAATAATATAAAATGTAATTTTGTAAGACTGAATTTCTTTCCCTACTTACTAAACTTTTCCCTTTTTTTATAGCTTGGCTGCAGAATTGTAGGTCCTCAAGTAGTCATATTTTGTATGCAGCACCAGCGATGTGTCCCAAGAGCTGAGCATCCAGTTTATAATATGGTTATGTGTGATGTAACTGTATCTTGTACAAGCCTGGAAAAAGACAAAAGGGTAGGTGTTGAGGAATATGTCTGTATTTCCATACTTAATTTTTCATTGTGTGGAATATACTTGAAAGATTTTATACTTGGTGTTTATATTTTTATATATTTTCATTTTTATTGTTATTATTTTAAGAGAGAAAGAGAAACTGATTGAGAGAGAGGTATCAATAGGCTGCCTCCTATTGCACCCTTAACTAGGTACCACACCCAAAACCTGGGCATGTGCCATGACTGGAAATTAAACCTGCAACCTTTCGGTGCACAGGACAATGCTCAACCAACTGAGCCACACTGGCCAGGACTTCTTTTTTATTTTTGTATGAGTTGAATAGAGTGGGATCTGTTTTATTTTTAAGAAGATACATTTTAAATCCATTTTTATTTATTACAGAGAGGAAGGAAGAGAGATATAGAGAAACATCAATGATGAGAATCATCTATTGGCTGCCTCCTGCATGCCCTCCACTGGGAATTGAGCCCGCAATCCAGGCACATGCCCTTGACTGGAATCAAACTGTGACCTTTCAGTCTGTAGGCCAGTGCTCTGTCCACTGGACCAAAATGTCCAGGGTTAAGCAAAAAAAATTTTTTAAAGTAAAAGGAAACTCACTTTTCCCCCTACATAGTCAATGAGTTTGCTTTTGAATCACATTTTTCCACTGTAGATGGGAAATCCTATAACAAGGGGTGGGGGGTTCTGAGAGAGGTGTGTAGTAGATATGTTACATATGTAACTTACTCATTTTAAAATATGTATGGTAAATTAAAATACATTGTTCATTATAGAAGCAATGTAGTGCCTTAGCCAGTGTGGCTCAGTTGGTTAAGCGTCATCCCATGCACCAGAAAGGTAACCAGTGGGATCCCCAGTCAGGGAACATGTCCAGGTTGTGGGTTCGGTCCATAGTTGAGGTGTGTACAGGAGGCAACTGACCAGTGTTTCTCTCTCACATCGAGGTTTTTCTTTCTCTATTCCTCTCCCTTCCTCTCTCTCTCTCTCTCTCTCTCTCTAAAAATTAATAAAAATATATTTAAAAAACAACAACATAGTTTAATAACTTTATAAAGAGATAAACAGGAAAATAATGTATAAAGGTAATTATTTTAAAATCTGTGCCCTGGCCAGGGAGCTCACTTGGTTAGAGTGTCATTGCAATACACCAAGGTTGTGGGTTCGATATCCAGTCAGGGCACCCACAAGAAGCAACCAATGAATGCATAAATAAGTGGAATGACAATGATGTTTCTTGCTCTTGCTTTCTTTTTCCCTTCCTCCCTCTCTATCTAAAATCAATAAATAGAAATTTAAAAAATTTTATAATTTATATTTACCTTTCAAAAAGTAATTTGGTTGCCGAAACCTGTTTGGCTCAGTGGATAGAGCATCGGCCTGCGGACTCAAGGGTCCCAGGTTCGATTGCGGTCAAGGGCATGTACCTTGGTTGCGGGCACATCCCCAGTAGGGGGTGTGCAAGAGGCAGCTGATCGATGTTTCTCTCTCATCGATGTTTCTAACTCTATCCCTCTCCTTTCCTCTCTGAAAAAAATCAATAAAATATATATTTTAAAAAAATAATTTGGTTAATTATTTAACTTTATGTTGGTGAGAAACACTTATGCATTCAAGCTAATAAGATATATATGGGATATTGTATAAAAAAAGAGGTTTGCTTCAGTATTAATGTATTTTCTCTTGGGACTACAGGAAGAAGTTCATAAATATGTACAAATGATGGGTGGACGTGTATACAGAGACCTTAATGTATCAGTAACTCACCTTATTGCCGGAGAAGTTGGTAGCAAAAAATATTTAGTTGCTGCAAATCTAAAGAAACCGATTTTGCTTCCTTCTTGGGTTAACACGCTTTGGGAGAAGTCACAAGAGAAGTAAGAAAGACATTTCGATATATTTTAGATTTGAAAATGACATATTCAGTCATTCTAGCTTATTGTGAGTTTTCATATGGGAGGTTTTATTGTATCTTTGGATTTGTCATTCAGGGACAAAAATTGGGTCATTATTCTTTTCTCCAATGAAAACAAAAGAGCAGATTCTAAAAGCTGTTACCCGGTTAGAAGTTGATAGGTAGAATGGCTATGGGTTAGAACTAGCTACAAGGTAGGAAATGCTTTGATAATAAAATTGTTTTGAGCAGTACCTGTAAAATAGTTGGGAAAATCAGTATGGCAGCTGCAACTTTTATATTGCTTTCTTCTTCAATACTGTGCCCATATGTTAATATGGAGAGCAAATTGGTCATTTGGGCAATTGTATTCCCTCCCAAAGTGGATATATGTAAGGTTGAAAATAAACATGTAAGTCATTAGCTGGGATGTGATCATTCAATAAATATTAACTGAGCCCATTTTATGTATCTGCCCTGAGCTAGGCTGTAGGCATATGTAGTGAGCAAAACAGGATAGCATCTCTGCCTTCGTGGTGCTTAGAGCCTATTTCAAGGAACAGAATTGAGTTTCCTTTAAAATTAGAGTAACAACTCTAAGTCCAGGTTCCACTGTTTGAATTAAATAGGGATTTTTCCAATCTTTCACACCATCCAGCACATCCTAATCATGTCTCCACTTTGGCACCCTCATTCCCAGCCTGTTTCATCAGCACATCTGCCTAGCATGGCAACAGAAGGACAATGATATTTCTGTTGGTTTCTGCCCCAAATCATTGCTTATTATTTGTATAAGAAAAGGATACATGGGGGCGGGGGGGTAATGGTAAGATATGTACAAATATAATACCTTAATAATAAAATATGTACACAAAGTACCAAAAAAAAAAAAAGGATACAGATTCTGTTTTTCTAGTAGGCAACCAAAGTAGAGATTCAGACTTAAAATTCTGGAAAATAACCACCACTTTAACCAGCACGAACTTAGAGTTAATGAAAAGTTTTCCCTTAAAACAGTTTCGAGAGACTCTGTCTGAAACATTACTTTTTATTAGAGATATGGTGCCGAGCTTAGATTAGCAATTAGTGTAATTCGGAGTGTCTGTGAGTTCCCCTTTTCTTAAGATTTAATAAAAATCTTTAAAAATGAGGAAAGCATTAGTGATATTGTTCTTATTTTTCTGGTGAAATTTAAACTATCTGGTATAGTTAATACATTCATTTTTCTCCTTTTTATCATTTGTTTTCCCCAGTACAATAACTAGATATACTGATATAAACATGGAAGACTTCAAGTGTCCTGTTTTTCTTGGTTGCATAATCTGTGTGACTGGCTTGTGTGGCTTAGAAAGGAAGTCCGTTCAGCAACTTACAGTTAAGCATGGAGGCCAATACATGGGACAGTTGAAAATGAATGAATGTACACACCTCATTGTGCAAGAACCAAAAGGTAAAACTATTTCCTTGGACAAATGTAAGATTTTCTCTGCTTTTTAACAATTTAAGATTTTCTTTACAGAATAGCTTTTGCTTCTGACATTTCATAAATGTAGTATGGTATTTTTTCCCCTACAATCTTACAAAAATAATTTGGGTCACAATTTGTAGAAAAATTACATGACTGTCCTAGTGTTTATCCAGGTCATTCAATAAATATAAAATAAAATTTTTCAGTGGTGCTTTATCTAAATTTATTATCCATTCTTTTGATTTTTTTGTAAGTCCTACACAATTACCAAATACTTAGAAAAGAGATAAGAAATTTGTATGGATAACAAGAGAACTAATAGATGTAGTTAAATTACATATCTTTCTAATCTCTTATTAAATCTATACAGTGTTTTACTCAGACCTAGATAGGAAATAAAATTAGAAAAATATTGTGAAAATTGGTAATTGTAATTAAGTCAGAATTTTGTGTATACCCAATTATATTATAAGTAAAGTTGATAACTGCTATTGCTATTTTCTGATTCTGAGGATAGTTCATTTCCTGGCTCTCAAGAATGCTAAAAACAAAAACGGCTTTCATGTTATTTTTATTACATGTTGACTTCAATTTCTCTATGATACTGTTTCAAAATGCATTGTGTTAAAATATTTTTAAGGCAGTAAAAGGTTTTATGGTTATATATATTTTTTTGTTTTTTAAAATTTTTTTGACTTTTTTACAGAGAGAGGAAGAGAGAAGGAGAGAGAGAAACATCAATATGAGAGCAAAATACCAATTGGTTACCTCCTGCATCTGCTTTGACCAGGAATTGAATCAGCAACCTTTCAGTGCATGGGACAAGGCCCAACCAACTGAGCCTCACCGGCCAGGGCTATATGATATTTTTAATGTAATTTATTTGTTTATCTGCATATCTGTCCTGGACTTCAAGTAGAATCTGATGACATCAGAATAGTCTACTCAGAGCCGGTATTTGGCAATTTTCACAGTTATTTTATGTACTCTTACTAAAATGGTGTAATTCTGCAATTATTCCTCTGTTATAGATAAAGAAACTGGTTTAGAGAAATTAAGTGATGAAGGGTATACTCAAACCAAGTCTAATGTTATTTCAGTTACCCTACAGTTGCCTCTGTCTCTATAAGTTTGTAACAGATGTAACTCCTCACATAGCATCTGTATTTACTTAAAAGGAAGAGTAATTACTAGTGACTTTAACTTTGTGTCAGGTGGATTTTTTTAATAACCTATCATAAATTTGAATATTTCTGCCAAGATAGAGTTTAATGATTTGCATTGCTCTCTTTCTTAATGAACATGATAGGTCAAAAATATGAATGTGCCAAGCGATGGAATGTACACTGTGTGACCACACAGTGGTTTTTTGATAGTGTTGAGAAAGGTTTTTGTCAGGATGAATCCATGTACAAGACAGAACCTAGACCAGAAACAAACACTATGCCTGATACCTCAACTCCTGCTGGCCAGATCCACACAATTAATAGTAAGTCTCATTGGGATTAAAGTAAACTATCAGTTTTCTGTGTAAGAATTGATAATAGGATCAGTGAGATATAGTAGGGAATTCCATCTTTTCTTGCTCTGCCTCCAGGCATAATTGTATTAGAACCAAAATGAATGAAAAATTAGTTAAGAACTTCTGATATTTCTTTTTATAATGAATGCATACTTTCATACCCTGATGTAATGAAGATGCTTAAAGAAATTAAGAATACTAACAGATAGACTTAAAACAAAACTTTAATTTTAAAAAACTTGACTGATGTGCAGATATTATTAGTACATTTTCTTTTTTTATTAGTTTGTTGCAGTTGTTATAGATCATCTATATTCGTATAAAATTTAAAACCATTTCTAGTTTGTTGGTTACATGTTGGGCAATTGAGCAAATGTTTATAAACTATTTTTTTAATATTAGCTTCCTGGACCTTAAAGCCAGCAACTTTAGATTTTGATTAAAAGCTAGTCACTGTCAAGTAAACATATTAAATATATTTTCATTTCAATAAAATATGGGCCTTAGTTTTATTTTTCCTTTTCCTATTTTGCCACCAAGATTTCAGTAAAAACACCTGAATCTTAACTTTGGAAGTTGTTAATAGCCCTGCGTGTATCAGAAAACTTAATCTATAGGAAAACATGTAGTCACAGTTATTTTATCTTCATAAATATTGCATCTTTGTTTAATACATAGGTCGTACTCTTTCAGATGTCAGCAATATTTCCAGCATCAATGCAAGCTGCATAAATGAATCGATATATAATTCCATTTTAAATAGCAAAGTGGAGCCTGTACTTGAAAATCTAGAAAATCTGGATGTCAGTGCATTTCAAGCACCTGAAGATTTATTAGATGGTTGTCGGGTATGTCTTTATTATGTAATAACTGCAGTAAGTGACAGTGTACATCAGTACTTCCTAGTCTGACTTTGAAGACCCTTCAGAGTTGTGCTTGCTCCTTTTCTGCATAAACCCTCTACACTGGCTAAGCAGGTGCACTTATTAGGCCATTGTCCATCTTTTATCTGCCAGGGTCCCTCTGCCTGGGATGTTCCTTCATCTGTCATCCTTCAAAGTCCATGGCAGTTTTCAGCTCTTCTTTGAACCCTCCTAACTACATTAGGCTTTTCTATCTACTGTGTTTTGAGATCTCTTAGTCTTTGAACCACTTAACAGATTTTTTTAAGTGTTTATAATATGCTAGACACTATGCTAATCATTTCATACATATTATTACTGTGTCGTGTATAATCTCATTTAATTCCCACAAATAACTCTAAAATGGATATTATCCTGAGGCTGAGACTTAGAGGATTAAAATTCTTGTCTGGAGTCACAGACCTTAAGTAACCAGCCATCTACTCCAAGGCCTGTATTTCATTACACCCACTGCTTTGTTTAATATCTCTGGGCTGTTTAGTATTTTTAGGGTATGAATAACTATCTTATAAGTGCCTTGATGGAAATATTATATGCTATTGATTTCGTAGCACTGAATACTTAATATATTCCTACTTGTAGAATGAATAGGCTATGCATTTATTCTCAAAAAGTAGCAAAGATTTAACCGTGTTTTATTGTTAAAGGAAATTGGGCAAATTACCTTCTTTACTTTTAAAACTTATCAATTTAGAACAGAAAGTGTCTTGTATAATCTTTTATCTTAGACTCTACTAATTCTGGATATGACTAAAGTATTCTTTATTTATAGAAGTGTGTATTTCTAATTTTTGTTAAAATATAGTAATGGAGGTTATTTAGTTTGGGATATAAATGCAGTTAGGAATAAATTTGTTCTTAAATTTTTAAAAGACACATGTAAAATAGACATGAAAAAAAAATTTTTTTAAATAGATTTTTATTGATTTTAGAGAGGAGGGGAGAAGGAGATAGAAACAACAATGATGAGAGAGAATTATTGATCGGCTGCCTCCTGCAAGCCCCCTACTGGGGATCAAGCCCACAACCCAGGCATGTTGACAGGAATCGAACCTGGGACCCTTCAGTTCGCTCTGTCTACTGAGCGAAACTGGCTAGGGCAACATGAAAAAAAATAAGTTTTTGTGTAAGTTTCATCCACAAATTTAATTTTTTATTTTTAAATCTTTATTGTTTAAGGCAGTGGTCGGCAAACCGCGGCTCGCGAGCCACATGCGACTCTTTAGCCCCTTGAGTGTGGCTCTTCCACAAAATACCACGGCCTGGGCGAGTCTATTTTGAAGAAGTTTATGAAGTTAGAAGAAGTTTAAGTTTAAGAAATTTGGCTCTCAAAAGAAATTTCAATCGTTGTACTGTTGATATTTGGCTCTGTTGACTAATGAGTTTGCCGACCACTGGTTTAAGGTATTACATATATCCCCCTCTCTCTCCCCTCCCCCCATTGCCCCTTCTATCCCGTCCCCACCCCTCACCCCAGGCCTTCACCACCCTATTAGCAGTGCTCATCTCTTGACTTAAATTTTATTATTTAATTAACTGTGAAAAAAAATCCCTCAATTTATAGGTAAGGAAATTTGTTTAAAGAGCCTAAGTAACTTGCCATGGTCATGTGTGTAATCATTGGCAGCTGAACCAAAATTTCAACCTAGGTTTTCTCAATTCAGACATTTAACTCATTTGTTTCTATAATTATTTTAAAATTTACAAGTAGTAAGATTTTTAAGTAGCTGTGTTTTAGAAATTGCTATGCAGTAATATTCAGAAGATAATTTCATTCTGGCTTTTATTTAAAGCTCCAAAATAATTATCAAGTGTCTACTGTGAAGGATAATGCTATGGGATTATGAAGAAGTGATAAAAATCAAAGTTTCAGAATACACTCTTCATTATATCTTTTTCTCTCTCTCTTTTTCTATCGGTATATCTTAAAACATACACAAGTTTTCTTATTTACACATGGTAGATTTTGATATATATTTGTAATGTGTTACTTGTGAGAAATAAAACATCTTACATGCATTAACATAAAGTAAATATTTTCTTTCTTTGCAGATATATCTTTGTGGTTTTAGTGGCAGAAAACTAGATAAACTGAGAAGGCTTATTAACAGTGGAGGTGGAGTTCGTTTTAACCAGCTCAATGAAGATGTAACTCATGTTATTGTGGGAGATTATGATGATGAATTGAAGCAGTTTTGGGATAAATCAGCCCACAGGTTTTGTCAGTTTTTAATTCACAGCAATTTCTATTCTGTAATAATGCTTCTTAAAATTGCATGTTCATGTAATTTTGGAAATTGCATAGGGAAATGGGATTATGGTCTTTATAGTTTAACCTAACATATAACTCTGCATTATTTTTTAGGCCTCATGTAGTGGGAGCAAAATGGTTGCTACAGTGTTTTAGTAAAGGTTATATGCTTCCTGAAGAGACATATATCCATGCTAATTACAAACCAGTGGAAATTCCAGTTTCAGATCAACCTGAAAGTAAAACAGCCCTTTTAAAAAAGAACAACAGCTTCTCCAAGAAAGACTTTGCTTCTGCTGAAAAGCATGAGCAAGCTGATGAAGATCTGCTCTCTCAATATGTAAATAATAATGCAACAGTAGGTAAGAAATAGTTGATTAGTGTTTATAGTCATTAGTAACTATTTTAGCAGTAGCGTTAAAAGTATTTTTATTTTGAGAGTACATTTTATTAAAGCTGGGGACAGTGAAACAAGGAAGAGCTTCGAATAGTAGCAGCAGCCTGGCCAGTGTGACTCAGTTGGTTGAGTATTGACCCATGAACCAGGGGGTCATGGTTAGATTCCTGATCAGGGCACATGCCCAGGTTGTGGGCTTGATCCCCCAGTAGGGAGCATGCAGGAGGTAGCTGATCAATGATTTTTCTCTCATCATTAATGTTTCTGTCTCTTTCCCTCTCTTCCTCTCTGAAATCAATAAAAATATATTTAAGAAATAGTCAAATGAATACACTTAAAAAGAAGGGGGGGGGGGAGAAACTCCAAATAGATCAGAAATTCTAAATGTGGACCAAAAAAAAAAAAAAAAGTAGAAGCAAGAGAGCGTAGGCAGGGCTGTTTGGTTCACTGGAAAGTCAGAGAAAAGGGGGCCTTGGAGGCGAGTTCAGGGGGTTAGCCTGGGACAAGCTGCTGCTGCCCTTTGCTCCCCTGGTTGCAAACCTCCTGGGGACCCTTAGAGTTTAGAAGATGGATGCCTGAGAGGGAGAGAGCCTGTTGGTTACTTTTTCTAAGCAGGCAAAGCTAAGAACCCTCAGACCCCTTTCTCTCTTCAACTCGAGGGCTCCGCTTTGATCTGTTTTGTATTTGGCATCACTTGGTTTGTGTGAGTTTACAACAACATGAAGTTTTGTTTTTTTAATTATAGTTTACATTCAATATTTTGTATTAGTTTCAGGTGTACAGCATAGTGTTTAGACAACCATACTTTACCTAATGATACCCACAATCTCTTCTTTTTTTTTTTTAATTGATTTCAGAGAGGAAGGGAGAAGAAGAGAGAGAAACATCAATGATGAGAGAGAATCATTGATCAGCTGCCTCCTTCATGCCCCACACTAGGGATTGAGCCAGCAACCCGGGCATGTGCCCTGACCGGGAATTGAACTGTGACCTCCAAGTTCATAGGTTGATGCTCAACCACTGTGCCACGCCAGCTGGTCACCCCCAATCTTTCAAGTCTGTTCCATTGAGATACCACACTGCACCATACATTGCTATTTTGATATCATTGTCTATATTCCCTATGTTGTACTTTACATCCCTGTGACTATTTTATAACGTTTTAACCTTGTAACAAATATCTCTTACTGGGTTATTGTGGTTTTTAGTGCACACAGTGCTAGACTGTGGACTACTGCCACCTCAGTGGGTATTCTTCTCAGTGTGGTAGGGAAATTGCCACTGAAGAGTAGTAAGCATCATATCTCCTTTTAAAATAAAAACGATTTAATACATCCAAAAAGACATCCTACCTAATAATAGACAAATATGCAAATTGACCACACCTTCGCTATGCCCAAGCCACGCCCACCAGCCAAATCAGGACGAGTATGCAAATTACCCCAACAAAGATGGTGACTAATTTGCATATCAAGACAGTGTAGAAAGAAGCCAAGAGCTGCAGAAGGGAGCAAAGCTGTGGAGAAGCAAGCAAGCCGGGTGGGGGGCGGGGAGGGAGGAGCGGAGGCAGGGCCGGGGGAGAAGGAAGGAGAGCAGGCGGGCTGGCGGAGAAGGTGGGGCGGGGGACAAGGGAGGAGAGCAGGCGGGGTGGGGTAGAGTGCAGCAGGAAACCCTATTGCAGGATTTTTCCTGCAACAGGAACGCTAGTAAAGAATAATATGATTAGTAACTGTATACTGCTACCTAGCTTTAAAAAAAGAAAATATTCTATGCCTGTGAATTCCTCCCCATCTTTTTATAGTTTACAACCTGTGTAAACAACATATATACACTGCTCATTTCGTATATATTTTAGCTTAAATGATAGATGGCATGTACTCTTTCTACTTCTCTAAATGTGAGATATTCATCCGATCCAAGTAACTAATTAAGAAAATACCACCCTACTATATGAGCATACTATAATGTATCCATTTTCCCACTTATGGATATTTTTATTATCTTTTCTTTGCCAATACAAACAATACTACTGAGATTGTTCTTATGCATGTTTCTGCACATGAGCAAGAATCTTTCTAGGGTGGGCGTGGCTGATTCATGGGATACATATTTATATAATGCAAATGGCTTTGTCTTTGTTTACCACTTTACACTAGAATGATAGTAAGGGTTCCTGTTGAACATACTTTCAACATTTAGTATTTCTTGTAAGCTTGACATTTCTGCCAGTTTGATGGATGTAAAGTAAGATCTCATTGTCATTTTGAGTGCCATTTGGCCATAATATCTTTATTTTTTAGGCCATAATATTTTAAGGTAGTTGAATTTTTCAATCTATTTTTTTGTGGTTGTGCTTTTCTATTTTATGTAAGTTTTCCTACTCTGAGTCATAAAGTTACTCCTTTTTTATATTGCTTTTATTTTTATTGTCATTTAATCACATTACAGTTTTCTTAAACAGAACACTAGGCTTTTTAAAAAATATTTTTATTGATTTCAGAGAGGAAGGGGAGAGAGAGATAGAAACATCAATGATGAGAGAATCATTGATTGGCTGTCTCCTGCACGCCCCCTACTGGGGATAGAGGCTGCAGCCCGACCATGTGCCCTTTACTGGATCGAACCCGGGACCCTCCAGTCCTCAGGCAGACGCCCTATCCACTGATCCAAGCCAGCTAGGGCAAAACACTAGGCATTTTAATTGAGGGACTTATGACTACTGTCCTCCCAAGAGGAGTTGCCATGTTACTCTGTCAAGGGGCGGACTTGCAGGTGGTCTGTGTTAGTAGTGCCCCCTGCCGTTGTGTGGCCCACATCCTGGCCCTAGAAAGTTCAGGTATTTTTGTATTTCAGACCTCTCCCCACCACTTGGTGTTTGGTTCATTCCGCCTCTGGAGACCCTGAGCTGCTTTGAGGCAGAACAGCCTTAGAGTACCACTGTTAAGTTATTCCTTATATATATCTTAGAAGTCTTAAGCTTTTGCTTTTTCACATGTCTTCATTCCATGTGGAGTTGATTTTTGTATTTGATGTGAACTTTTCAAATTGTATTTTATCCATGTGGATAATCACTTGTTTTTAATACTTGTTATTGAATAGTCCATTATTTCTCCACTAGTTAGCACTACTGCCTCTGTCATTTTAAGGTTCTGTTAAGTGGGGATCTGTTTAGGCTTTCCATTCTGTTCCATTGAGATACCACACTGATAAACTGTCTTACTATAATAGTCTTGTAATATGTTTGGCTATCTGAGATTAAAAGACTCCAATTTTCTTTACAAAAGTGTACAAGTCTTCTTGTACCTTTGCTTCCATACCAATTTTTAAAATTAGTTTGTCAAAAAGAAAAGATTCATTTGTTTTAGCATGTGTCAGAATTTCAAATTTAGTTTTTTATGTATTTTGAAGTTTTTTTAAACTTAGTCAGTTTTGTCTGATATTAATCCCTGCCTCATGTGGATCAGCATTTAGTATAACTGACTTTTTCTTTTAACTGTAAATTTGATTGATTTACCTTTATTGTTATTTGTGATATATTTTATTTTATACCATCTTATTTTTTATTTTGTCCCATTTTTCTATGACAGCTCTGGCTCCTGAGGCAGCTTCATAGTCTCTGTAGCCGCCTTTGAAAGCTTTCTTAGAGAGAGAAGGAAGGGAGAGGGAGAGAGGGAAACATTGATGTGAGAGCTGGTCCTGGAAGATAGGAGCATGGTTGTTTGTTTGTTAACTGGTCAAGAATGGTTTCTGGCTGGGATGGTGTAGTTCAGTGGTTGAGCATTTACCTATGAACTAGGAGGTCACAGTTCGATTCCCAGTCAGAGCACATACCTGGGCTTGGGGCTCAATCCTAAGTAGGGGGTATGTGAGAGGCAGCCGATTAGTGATTCTCTCATAGATGTTTTCACTCTCTCTAAAATCAATAAAAACATATTTTTTTTAAAAAAAGAATAACTATTAAAAAACTACTTTGCAGAATGTTTTATACTATCATGTCCCCTTTATTTTCAGCTAAGGTTACTCATCCTCATATATCTCCATAAATTATAAACATATACTATTATCCTTTTTATTTATTATAGTATGTAACTGAGGATCAAAGAGTCTCCTGACCTGGTCAGTAAATGCTCTAGACAAAACTATACTTCTTCAGAGTGCCAATAAGAGCAATTTAACTAATTTTATTACGTAGGAATAAGCTATATATGTTTATATATAACATATTTACTAGTACATATGGATGGCAGTGACTAGTTTAAAAGTGAAAAATTTAATGTCTATTTGAGATGAGAATAGAAATAAGAAGATGCCATTATAATAATGTTATGGACTCCGGAGCCACACAGAGATTGGTTTATATCATTTTTGCCACTTAATAAATGACTTCAGGCAAGTTATATAACCTTTTTAAGCCTGAGATTTCGCTTGGAGAAAGGGTATAGATACACTAATAGTGTCAAACCCAGAGTATCATGAGCATAATTACATGCATGTAAAACACTTGTGCACAATGCCTGTAAAAATGAATAAACGAAGAATCCTTGAATAGCTTCCAGTCTTGCTTGAATCTCATATAGCAGGGGTTGGCAAACCGTTTTTGTAAAAGGTCAGATGGTAAATACTTTAGGCTTTGCCAGCCATATTCTCTCTAACACGTATTCTGTTTTTACAATCATTTTTTAAAAATATAAAAACCATTCTTAACCCACAGACTGTGAGAGGCCCACTTTGGCCCCTAGGCTGTAGTTTGCTGATTCCTACCGTAAAATGTTAACCTTCCAACATGGCACCACTAGAGTTTTCAAAAACGCACTAAGTTTTTACCTCTTAAACCTTTAGCCTTGATCTGACAATGTTTATTACTGACATTTATATTTTTATATAGCTATGTCTTTTTTACTACCCATCTGTCAGCCAACTTGATCTTAAAAAGAAGTTAAGATCATTTGCTTGGGTCCTTGATCAGTTCTCTTAAGAAACAGAAGCTAAGTAGCTCCAATCTTCTATAATAATAAAAGCGTAATATGCTAATTAGACCGGTCGAAGCCATGGGGGGGCGGAGGGAGGGGAAGCGAGGCAGAGGCGTGCATTGGGCCTCTAGTTTCAATATAAAACATTTTTTAGGAATTTGTAAAAGAGAAGTAACCATAGTTCTCTTATTATTACATTTATACAGTTATTTCTTTGTAAACGACTTGACTATTTTAGGCCTGTTACTTCTGTTTTTTCTTTAATGATATACTCTCTAATGTGAATTATCTAAACCAGTTTTGGAACTAAGACATACTTTGGGGTGATTAGAGTTTCATAATTTTCAACTAATTAGAGTTTCTTGTAAGCTAGGAGTATTTAGAATGGTAACATGATTGCTGATATCCTTCCTGATGAAACATGGTAATACTAATAACACTCTTGATAACCCAGAAGATGGGTTGGTGTCATATCCTTTATGCATCTGTGTACTTATTGAAGCCTTAGTTTTTAAGTGTAGTTACAATTCTCAGACTCTATGTTACCTTTAACATCCTTGCTAGAAAGTAACTTTAACTATAAGATAAACTGTCTGTTAGAAAACATTCCTTTTTCTCTTCCAGTTGAAGCTGCAAAGTCTGAAGTTGGGGCCTTGAATGACACTACTCATGTTGAGCCCTTTAATGATTCTACTCATATTTCTCTGCAAGAAGAAAACCAATCTTCTGTCAGTCATGGCCCCCCTGATGACTCTACAATTACTGAAGGTTTATTTAGCCAAAAGAGTTTCCTTGTTTTGGGTTTTAATAATGAAAATGAGTCTAACATTGCAACTGCCATAAGAGAAAACGCTGGGACAACTGTATCCCTTCAGAGCAGAATTGTTGCCGATTATGCTGTGGTTCCTCTGCTGGGGTCTGAAATAGAAGCAGCTGTGGGAGAAGTTGTTACAAATACGTGGCTGGTAAGAAAATACTATGAATGCTGAGAGTGTTAACGTTTATTTCTTAGTTCAGTTTAGGTAAATTTGTGTTTGGGTATGGGCAGTGAGTGACGGGTCTTCTTTTAGCAAAGGAAGTGCTAAAATATGAAAATGTTCAAGCTTCTGGGTCCTAATCTTGGTAGAGATTATTGTTTCCCAGAGGCCAAAGCAGCAACATTTCTTGTTAGGGAGTTAGTCCAGGTCATCTCATACAATTTGTTTTCCCGGTTTTCTCACAACCAAAGCATGACATGCACTTTGTTTTTTTTTTGTTTGTTGTTGTTGTTATTTAAATATATTTTATTGATTTTTTTTTTTACCGAGAGGAAGGGAGAGGGATAGAGAGCTAGAAACATCGATGAGAGAGAAACATCGATCAGCTGCCTCCTGCACACCTCCCACTGGGGATGTGCCCGCAACCAAGGTACATGCCCTTGACCAGAATCGAACCTGGGACCCTTCAGTCCACAGGCCGACGCTCTATCCACTGAGCCAAACCGGTTTCAGCTGACATGCACTTTGGTATTCCATCTTGTCGGCTTATCACTGGTAATTTCAGCATTGATTTTTTTTTTTACTTTTCAAGAATTTAGAGGGGAAAAAATTATAAACTAATACATTGAAAGAAATTAAATTTGAAACAACATTCAATAGCTTCAATAAGCCTGACTGAATTTAATATTCTTAATATTTCAGAACGTAGTATTTAATATAATGAATTAACACATTTCTTTACATGTTATTTAAAATGTAATGAGAATGAGCATACACAAGTTTATGTTAAAGTTGCTTTTCATCTAAACCAAAATTATTGCTACTATAACTGACCCAGTGTTAGCCACTGGTTGCTTATTTCAGGTTGATGTTGTTTCTCTTGTTTTTAAAGGTAACTTGTATAGAGTATCAGACATTAATTGATCCCAAGTCAAGTCCTCTCTTCAAGCCAATCTCAGTAATGGCAGGAATGACTCCTTTAGAGGATTGTGTTATTTCCTTCAGCCAGTGTGTGGGAGCAGAAAAAGATTCATTGACATTCTTAGCAAAGTTCCTTGGAGCAAGGTATGTAATATTTTTAGTGTACTTGCTGTCTTGATGTACTTTTGTTTGTTTTGACTTATTGGAAAGCATTCAAATTAGAATTTGGCGGTGTGTCTTTATAATATTTACCCTAGTATGGGTATTGTGTGGTGTATCTATGTGATGGCTCAAAGGGAGAAGGGAGAGTGTACCAGGTGGATGCCTGGCAGATATTAAGACTATAGACATTAATGCTTTACTACCAGGAAAGGGAGTATTTAAAGCTGATATGTGTGCCTTTATTGAATATTGCTTATCTAAGCATTATTTCAGCCAGAAATGCAAATGTTAAGTGGGCATAATTAATATTTTGGGAGAAAGAAAGTGAATTTAAAAGTTGCTTACAAAATCCAAATTAACCCTAAGTGAACATTAGGTGGTGGTTGTTTTAAAAGAAATAGAAAACCATTACATTAGTAATTATAAATAAACTAAACTTTTACGTTAAAAGAATAGTTATTTAGCCCGTCTGGTGTGGCTCAGTGGTTGAGCACCGACCTATGAACCAGGAGGTCACAGTTTGATTCCTGGTCAGGGCATATGCCCAGGTTGTGGGCCTGATCCCCAGTGGAGATGTGTAGGAGGCAGCCAATCAATGATTCTGTCATCATTGATGTTTCTATCTCTCCCTCTCCCTTCCTCTATGAAATCAATAGAAACATATTTTTTTTTAAAGAGCTAATTTGGCTACTCAAATAAATAAATAAAGTTATTTTAGATTATGAAGCAAACTTAAAAGTTTTTTAAGCAAAAAGTGTACCTAAAACAAAGGGATTAAGAACAAAAAAAGATTGTCAAAGATATGTCAAGTAAATGCAAACAGAAAGGAGGGCCCTGGCCCTGTGGCTCAGTTGGTTGGAACATCATCCTGTATACCAAATGGTACATGCGGGTTCCATTCCAGGTAAGGACACATACGTAGTTTGCATGTTCAGTCTCTAGTCAGGGCATGAACAGAAGGCAACCCTGTCAATGTTTGTTTCTCACATTGATGTTTCTCTCCATCACTCCCTCTCTTCCCACCTCCCTCCTTCTCTTCCTCTTCCTCTCTTCTTCTCCCTCTCATCTTTTCCCCTCTCTTTTCCCTTCCTCTCTCTAACATCAATAAAAACATCCTTGTGTGAGGATTAAAAAAAAGGGGGTTACAATTTTAATGCCAGACAACTTTGGATTCAAATTAAAGTCATTAAACAAGAAAAAGAGGATTTATAAATCAAGAGTACTATTCACACTGAAGGATATATGTAACATAGACCATGACTATCATTCATAAAACAAAAACAACAGGAGATTTAAGGAGGAATCAACAGAAATACATTACTTGTAGGAGACTTTAATTCCCATCTTTTTACTTCATGACAGGTCAAACAGAAAACAAGGAAAGATAGATTTAAATAACATAGTTAGACATGTACCCTGAAACAGTGAGCATACCTGTTCAAGTGCCTATGGAACATGCATAAATGTTGCCTAAAGAAATTTGCCACAAAGAAAACCTCAGTAAATTCCTAAAGTAGAAAGAGTGCAAACCCTATTCCAAAAAACTGGAAATGAATAGTAGAAATAGAAAGTGAAAAGACGTTGTCAGCTGGACATTCTTTTAACTGTTTTTAACAACTCGTGGTTCAAAGAGGAATTTGAACCATTTATAAGCCTAGAAAATAGTTATTAACTCAGTAGTGACAAGGAACTCTAGTGCCCAGATTATGATCTTAAAAATGTTTTTGACTTTTTTTTTTTAGAGAGAATGGAAGTTGGGGAGAGAGAGGCAGACAGACAGACGTTGATTTTTTTATGCATTTCTTGGTTGATTCTTGTATGTGCCCTCATGGGGCATTGAACCTATAACCTTGGTGTTGTCAGGATGATGTTCTAACCAACTGAGCTACTCCTACAGGGCCTGGATTGTGATCTTAAAATACCATTTTCCACTAAAGCTTAAAGAAGCCATTAATTCCAGATTTGGGGCAGCAAAGGTACCAGTGAGTCTGGAACACTTTGTGAGATCAGATAGCAAATACCAGGGAAGGTTGTGTCAAAAGGAACTGCACTGGCCAAAGACAGGAAAATTTAAGTATTACTAGAGATGATAATGGTAGTGGATCCAAACACATGAAACTAAGCTAATTGGTCATGTTTGAAAGATGCTAGGGAACCAGCCCTTTATTTTGAGAGCTGGTAAATAAAAGGAAAGAATCAAGTATACATATATTTTTGTTAATCTTCACCTGAGGAAATTTTTTCCATTGCTTTTCAGAAAGAGTAGAAAGGAACGGGGGGCGGGAGTGAGAGAGAGAAACATTAATGTGAGAGAGACACATCAATTGGTGGCCTCCTGCACACGCCCCAACCCGGGGGCAGGGGCGGGAAGTGAACCCGAAACCCAGGTACATGCCCTTGACCCAGGATCAGACCTGAAACCCTTGGATACTTGAGCTGACACACTAACCATTGAGCCACACCAACCAGGCTGGATCAAGTATTTGTCCTGCCTTTCCTACATCTGTATCGGAGTACCATAATAATGGAAAAGACCAAGTTTCTTTTTATACAGTTATTCCAACAAATAAATGAGGAAGGAATGATTGGGTTGTAACTTCTTATGAATAAAATAATCTAGGCATTAAAAATCAACAGTAAATCATGTAATACAATAGAGAGAAAATAGACATTGTTTCTCCGGATAACGAGCACAACACCACTTTGAAGTAGTCTTACAAAACGATGAAACTTCAATCTGATGAAGCCTCTGGCTTCAGCTTCTGATTTATAGCAAACACAGGGTAACGTTAACAATAATGCAATCAGCAACATCCGGACTCAGGGATAACTACATTATAAATGATGCAGTGTCTTCAACAAATATTATCTTAAGGGGAAGGGGGAAGAAGAAGGAACGTATAAGCTAAAAGACACAAAACTGAACTAAATGTAGTGTTTGAGGATGCATTATGTAGTAAGAATAAAGAAAGGTAAGGAAATGATTGCCATAAATATTCCAATAGTGGCCACTATAGAGAAGAGACGAAGGGAGGTTGTAACTGAAACAGCACCTTGGAAAGGTTCTGAAGTGGCCGGCAAGATTTTTCTTCTGACCTTGGTGGTGGCCATAAGGGATTTCACCTTTATAATTTATTAAATTGTTTCCTTTTCTGCTGTATTCTGTATTTGAATTACATTAAACAGCACAGTGCTCCTTGAAAAAATGAAATTGTAGAAAATAAAGTGATAATAGACTTCATAGATCAGTGGGTTGGATGTGAAAAATGAAAATACTAGGGAAAATTGTAGAATGTTAAATTTTAAAAGTGGGGAAGTTGAACATTAAATCCAGAAGTCATAAAAGAAACGACTGAATTCCGTTTACACCTCAGTGGTAGACTTCTGTTTCTGCCCCCACATGCTCTGGGTTTGCTAGTCTGTGATTTTAAGCAAGTCACTTAATTTCTCTGTCTCTTCCCAGGCTGTATCTTTACAATATTTTGTACAATAATTGGTATTTCACAAGTATTGAGAGGATCAAATGAGATTATATGTAAAAATGCTTTGAGCAGTTGTAATTGGCTAAAATATATAATGTGTTACACATACACTTTTCTTTGCTCTCCTAGTTGTTCATGCTCCTTTTTTGGGGGAAAGGACAAGGTGGGTGGGTGGGTGATGACTAATTAAGGAGGCAATTTTTTTGGTTATTTCTTGAAAGTCTAGTTTAATTAATTTGCTTACGTTTTTATAAAAAAGTTAAGAATAAAAAGGAATACATTTTTATTCTAGAGTAGTAAGAGTATTAGCTTATTTTAAGATCTAGAACTGACTTTTAATCAGTGAGTATTTATACATAGAACTCTGACAACACTGTTGTGTTAGAAACTTCATTCTTAGTTTTCTGGCTAATCGTGTATATGACCATTTGCTTTTCTTTAAATACAACTTTTAGCGTTCAAGAATTCTTTGTTCGCAAATCCAATGCAAAGAAAGGCATGTTTGCTAGTACACATCTTGTGTTGAAAGAACCAAGTGGTTCTAAATATGAAGCTTCCAAGAAGTGGAATTTACCGGCGGTTACGATAGCTTGGCTGTTGGAGTCTGCTAGAATGGGAAGGAGAGCAACTGAGAACCATTTTCTGATTGAAAATTCAACTAAAGGAGGTTAATGCTTTTATTTTGTTCTTTTATATATACATGATTTTACAATTTGATGGTTTCTGGGATATCAGTGTGTCCATGATTTTACAATTTGATGGTTTCTGGGATATCAGTGTGTCCAAGCTTACTTTTCACAGTGGGCACAGTGAGCCACTCTTGGGCATTCATTATTGGGTGGGAAGATAAACGTGTGTTCATAGCACAAATGTTTAATTTGTAATTGTACTAGCAAGTGTAGGCACTATCTGAAAGTAGAGGGTGCAAAACAATATAGGAGCGTTCTAGGGGCTCAGTGTTTGAAGTCTAAAGATGTGCGCCTTGATCCCTTTTCCATGTTCCTTCTGTGGCTCATCCTGACACACTGTAATTAGTGTTCTGTCTTCTCATCTTTGGACTTTGTGTGTGTTCCCTAGCCCACCTCATGCCTGTTCCTCTTTATCTTTCAGTTCTCAGCTTGGATGTCACTTTCTCTGGGAAGCCTTCCTTGACTCACCAAGTCTGGCCTTTGTCTTGCCACCACACCCTGTATTACCCCTTTTGTAGCTCTGGTTTACTCAACTGTAAGCTCTGAAAAGCAAGGAATATGCATGGCTTGGGCATTGTGTTTCCATCGGCTAGCATTGAGCCTGGCATGGAGTAGCCATCTAATGTGTTAAATGTTGGAAAACAGGAGGAGGCGGGTGGAAGGACACAGTAGCCAACCTCTTATAAGATGGTAGGATCCCTGGACAATTCAGCAGCTTGGGAACAGCTCTCAGAGCCATTACTTACTAGACAGCCTAGAAATTTTACATTTGAGGCAAAGTGATTGTTTTGGTCATATTAAAATTTCATTAAGGACTTTTCCAGAAACTTGACTAGTTGCTAACTCTGAGTACATGTAATTAGAATTTTCTTTACTCTGCCGTTGATTACTCTGACATTTAATAGTTTGGCAAATTGTGAGGTTTACTGAGAATATTTCAAGTTACAGCAGGCTGAAATGGGAAATCTGATTTCCTTATTTCAGTTAATGAACTTGTCTAACTCAACATTTTTTTTAAAGAGGATTACTTTTTATTTTATTTCAGAGAGGAAGGAAGAGGGAAAGATAGAAACATCAATGATAGAGAGAATCATTGATTGGCTGCCTCCCACACGCCCCCTGCTGGGGACCAAGCCCACAACCCGGGCATGTGCCCTTGACCAGAATTGAACCCCGGGACCCTTCAGTCCGCAGGCCCATGCTCCATCCACTGAGCCAAAACAGCTGGGCTTTTCTTTTTTAATATATTTTTATTGGTTTCAGAGAGGAAGAGAGAGGGAGAGGGAGAGAGAAACATCAATGATGAGAATCAGTGATCGGCTGCCTCATGCTCGCCCCTTACTGGGGATCAAGCCTGTAACCTGGGCAAGTGCCCTTGACTGGAATCAAACCCGGGACCCTTCAGTCAATAGGCTGACGCTCTATCCACTGAGCCAGACCAGCCAGGGTTAACTCAACATATTTTAATACATCATCTGGTCTATTTCTTTAAAAAGTAGGTATATAACTTTGTGATTTAAAGTGTACTTGAGAATTCGCATGAAAATTAACAGTAAGATAAAAATCTCACATGTGCCTCTTTAGAGAAAAAAAGTTGACATTAGTGGCTCACATTTGCTTCTTTTCTTTTTAAATCTCCAGAGCGAAGCTTAGAAACTAAAATAACAAATGGGGTGAATCTCAATTCAGATGCTCCGGAGCATCCTGCCATGAGCCTGGAAACTCACAGAAAAGCAGCTGTTACTCCGTTAGATATGAACCGCTTTCAGAGTAAAGCTTTCCGTGCTGTGATCTCACAGCACACCGGGCAGGCTCCACTGCCCGCTCCCGCAGCACAGCCGCTGCAGAAGGAGCCCTCGTTAGACCTGGATACGCCATCAAAATTTCTGTCCAAGGACAAACTCTTCAAGCCTTCCTTTGATGTAAAGGTAAGGTTTCTAGAAAATGGTCCTGGAATTGACAGTTTCATAGTTTAAGCACCTTATTCTGCCTCACCTCTAATGTTTATAGTAAATTTTCCAGAGATGTTGGCAAGTAGGTTCATATTATTGAGTAGAGTCCTAGTTTGTACCTGTGGTTGATAACAGCTAGAGAAAGAGATAGTGTGAAATCAGGACCTCTTTGGGCTTCATTATTTCCACTTGTAAAATAATGGAATATATGTAGATGATCTCTAAGGTCTCTTAGTGCACAGAATCTGAGTAGTAAATGAAGTAATATTAGTAGGCAGGAAAATAGTTGAAATATTTTCAGTCATTTAGACCTTTTTTAGATACCTTGCAGAGGAAAGCTGGTGGTTCTGAAACAGTTTCTGTAAAGTTACAAAACACTTTTAAAGCTTTCATTGTTTAGAGCAGTGATTTTTCAACTGGTGTGCCACAGCCACAGAATTTTTAAAGCATGCAGTAATGGGCTATTTAGTCAGGGGCACTGATCACTTTTCCCTTAGATTGTCAATTCTTTAACATACACATTCGGAAAACCTCCTTTGTTATGTAACGGACTTTCGGCTTTAATGGACACGCCCTCGCCCAAATTAGTTCGTTATATTGAAGTTTTACTGTAGTATTAAAAATCTGAAAAGAATAATTGAGGGTAGGAACTAGTTCTAGTTATTAAAACAAAGTCGAAGTAATTGAAGCAGTTATTGTCACATGAATTATCAAATTAATGCACAAGATCACACTCCCTAGGTAGAATTTATTATGTAATAAATGATGTATTTCAAGAAAACAGTAGGGATATGAGACTTCATAACCTCACATCAGAATAAATACCAGAGGATCAGATACTTAAACACGAAATATGAAGGCATAAAAACTCTAGTACAGACCATGAGAGAGTTTTAAATAATTCAATGTGAGGAAAACCTGTCTAACTATAACATACCCCAAATGAAAATAAAAATTCAAATGAATTTTGACAGTAATAGAAAGTTAACTCCATTTATTTATTCTTCCTCAGAGAGGAAGGAGGAGAGAGGGTGAGAGAAAGAAACATAATGTGAGGGAATCATTGATCAGCTGCCTCTTACACGCCCCACACTGAGGATGGAGCCAGCAACCCGGGCATGTGCCCTGACCCGGAATCGAACCGTGACCTCCTGGTTCATAGGTAGATGCTAAACCACTGAGCCAGTTATCTGCATTTAAATATGAAAATTTTATAAATGTGCAGTAATTGTTTAAAAAACAATTCTTCATGGCAAAAATTTGACAAAGTACAAATTGGGAACAAGTGTATATATATATATGTGTGTATATATATACATATATATGTAAATTCATGCAAATATCTTCATGTAAGTGAATATAAAAAAGACTAATATCCCAATGGAAAAACGGGCAAAGGATAGGAAGGGATAGCTATAAAAAAATTTTAAATAGAAATATTCTACATGCATAAAGATGTTTAATCTCATTTAGTATAAGAGTGTAGAAATTAAAACATACAAATATATTTAACCCACCCACTGTGCTGTCAAGCATATTGGAAAATATACACTCAAATGCTTTGTTCAGGAGAATGTCAGTGTTGGTACGTACATTTTATTTAAATGGTTCTTTTTACTCTTGTATGTATAAAATGGTGTGTTGTACAAGGTTAGTCGTTGCATCGTCATACTGGCAAAAGATTGCTAATCTAAATATTAACCTTTTGCACTCGGATGTCGAGTGTGACTTGACATGGTTAGCATTAGAATAAAGGAATTGAGAAAAAAGCAAGCGAGTGCAAAGGGTTAATCAGTTGAGCACTGTTAAATACATTCTGAGTGCACATGGGATACTGTGCTTTAAGATGGGAAAGAGAATGAGCAAGCCTCTGGACAGCAGTCACCTCCTCTCATGAGGGAACTGTGGATGGCTTAGGCATAGGAGCGTACTTTGTCATAAGTCTCAGCTCAGTCTGACTTCTTACCCTTCCTTGTAGTTTGTCTTGCTTATATCTATCCTTGCTCACTTGTTTCCACATATGTTTTTTGTCTGCTTGTTTGTTTTGGTTTTGATTGTCCTTTATTTAAACTATAATTTAAACGTAAGAATTGGATAAATGTGGCATACACTGCTGAAAATGTAAGTTTCTTGGTCTTTTTTTTTTATTAAATATATTTTATTGATTTCAGAGAGGAAGAGAGAGGGATAGAGAGATAGAAACATCAATGATAAGAGAGAATCATCTATCGGCTGCCTCCCGCACGCCCCCCACTGGGGACCGAGCCCACAACCCGGGCATGTGCCCTTGGCCGGAATCAAACCTGGGACCCCTCAGTCCACAGGCTGACGCTCCATCCACTGAGCCAAACCAGCCAGGGCAGCTTCTTGGTCTTTTTAAACCAATTTGCTGGACAGTATGAATTTTTTTCCTTTGTAGTGTATAGATACAAATATTTCATTTTATTGTTTGAAGGAAAACCAGATGAGGTTACAGCTGTAATCCAATTAATTTTGAGGATTATCCCCCTTCTAACTCTCCTTTTTCTCTTCCTTTTCCCTCTTCTTCCTTGGGCTCTTGTTTTCTCCTCTTCCTCTCCACCTCTCTCTCCTGCTTTCACTCTCCCCCTCTGTACATACAGGATGCACTGGCAGCCTTAGAAACTCCAGGAGGGCCTAGCAAAAAGAAGAGGAAACTGAGTACACCGCTCTCTGAAGTCATTGGCAGAAACCTGAAGCTTGCCTTGGCAAATAGCTCACGAGATGCTGTGGCTCTTTCTGCCAGCCCTCCACTGAAGGACGCTCAATCAGAGAAGGTAGAGGTAGATCTCTTACTAAAAAGATGTTCTAGATCAAACATTTCAAATAGTAATGGTCAATGCGTTTTATTTTCCCTGGACAGGAAGAAGCTCCAAAGCCACTTCACAAGGTAGTGGTATGTGTTAGTAAGAAACTCAGTAAGAAGCAGAGTGAACTAAACGGGATTGCGGCTTCTCTAGGAGCAGATTACAGGTAGGCACATCTTTCTGATTGGTGGTGATATGGCCTAAGTTTATAGGGAAACTTCAAGCTCTGCGACCGCCTACAAAGAAACATTTCTTTTGCCTTTTAGTGTGTCATTTTATGTACAAAATCTCTCCAAATGATTTTTAAGTCAACATATCCTTTTAAAATGTTCTCTGCCATATCGGTTCACTCTTACGTGTGTGCCTTTTAGGGTGCATTCAACAAATTTGTGACAACCTATTTTGTGCCATCCAGTGTTGTAGGTATTATTAATATTAATTAAAAATTAATTAAATTTTAGGTATTAATTAAAAATTAATTAAATAGTAGGTATTATTAATATTACTATTAATATTAATTAAAAATATTAAGCATATTTTTACCTACTGATTTTCAGATTAGAGCCCTCTCTGAGTAGTACTAAGTATTCTAGCAGTACTCCTGAATTAAAAAGGTCTTTTTGTGGATGTTTTAATTTCTGATTTTTACTACTTTGGAGACATAGATTAGCAGATATGCTCTCACCCTGAGAGCCAAGCTAAAGGCATGTCTCCAGCACGAATGGCATTAGTGTGAGAGAACTGAGAGGCCCTGACCTGTTCTGGCCAATCTGAGTTGACCGATTCCTCCACTGTCTGAGTGCTAGCTTTCTTGATCACTTGTATTCAGCCATTCATAGATTGCTACTTGTAAAACCACTCATTATGCTAACAGTTTGAGGATTACGATTAGCTTCATCTTTCCCTTTAGCAGTCCTATTATTTCAGTTAGCTTTCTATTTGAAAAAAGAAATTAGATCAGGAGAATATTAAAATAAAATGTGTCACAGTTATAAGCACTTATTGTAGGATAGTGAAGTATTATATAATACTACCTATTATATAATAGAGTATTATCTATTGTTATGTTATTTAGTCACCTATTATATTTATATTACCTATTACTGGTTGCTGAGACTTAGCATGAGCATTATCTCATTTCATTTTCATAACAGTCTGTGAGGGTATATATATGTCAAAAATTGAATGCTTCCTTGGATATTGTTTGGATGTGGACTTGATGTAAAACATAAAAGGAACATACATGACTTGTGTTTTTATGAGCCTTAAAATGCCAATCCTCTCAGTATGAAAAATAGAATATATTGCTGAAACTCCTAAATAGGATTTAACTGGCCAATTGCATTAATTTAAAGTTTATATTAAATCTATGCCTGAAATGGATTTCTCAGACTTGGTGATAGTTGAGAGTGAAGAACCCTTGACTATGCAGAGGTTACAGTAGTTATGTGTATGTAGGATAATCACTTCTCAAGTGCAGATAACCCAGATGTCCCCGTCCATAAGCTAGGACTAGAACTTCCTGAAGAGATCACTGATCCTGTCTCCCGCTTCCAGCAGTTAAACATCTAGACCAGAGCTGCTCAGCACATCAGATGCAGATATTTATTACACATGTTGAATAGACATTCACTGTATAAAACAACTTCAGAAATATGTAACTTACCTACTTCTATAACTTAAAAAATAAATCAGAATATGATTAGTATGTGCCTGTGCCTGCCAGCACTAGAATAAAATGGAGTGCTCATTTGCATGCATGCATATGTGAAGTTCACCTCAAATGCTGCAGCCACAGCTGAAACATACCATGAGCAGCATTTATTTTGGTTATGTGACTTACTAAGAATCACTCAATAGTTGTATGTCTGATATACTAGTGTATATTAAAACTGCAAAAAAGAAAAACAAACAAACCTTGGGTTTATATGTGTAAAACAGGTTTTCTAAGTCAGGAAAATATTATGTAAGAAGAATCAGGAGATCAAAGCATAATAAAATAGTTAAGAGTGTGAATTTTAAAGTCAAACTTGGTTCTGTCACTTACTGAATATCCTTGAGCGTGTTACTTAACCATATCCTTTAGTTCTATTATCTGTAAAGTCGATATAAGACCAGTGTTTCTGAATTGTTGTGAGGACTGTATGGAAATATGTGTAAACTACACGGTGTTTATGGGGTGTAGAGCAAGTGGATAATGAATAGTGACTGCCAACAACTGCAGACAGACTGAATGCTTGGACTTGAAAATACCTTTATTATTACTATAAAGCTATATCCATTATAAGAAAGTTGAAACAATTCAGAAAAGTATAAAGAAAAAAGTGATTCTAAAGTACATCCTTCCAAATATCTCTCTGTATCTATATATACCTAGAAATATATGTATAGAATTTGACCAAAAAAGTGGAGCCTATCATTTAATATTCTTGCTTATGCTAGTTCTTGAAATTTTGCAAAGGTCAAAATATTCTATTCATAGAGAATGATGATCATCTTAAACTAATGTAGATATTTCTCTTAGTTATTTGGTTTTTGTACTTGGTTGTTTCAGGTGGAATTTTGATGAAACAGTGACTCATTTCATCTATCAAGGGCGACAGAATGATGCTAATCGAGAATATAAATCTGTCAAAGAAAGAGGAATACACATTGTTTCAGAGCACTGGCTTTTAGAAGTAAGCAGTACTTTCTATCCTCCCGTGTCTGTTAAATGAAAATGTACATAGTGTACGTAAAGAAGTTTGATTACCTTATTTAACAGTGCACATCTCATTTCTTTGGCATCAAAAACTAAAGATCTTTATTCACTAAATACTTAAGTATTTAATAGGTATTATTTCTGAGTCTCTGATTCTGTTTTACTAAAGAGAAATGATATGAAAAAAAGTTATAATTTAAGGATAATTAATTAATGTATGTATTTACCAATACAACTGTCTTTTCTCTTCTTTCTGGGTATTTCCTTGGAATGTGGTTGATACCTTGACAAAAGCATAGAAATAGAATTAGATTTTATACATTAGTAAACATGACAGTTATATTTTATACATTAAAAAGTGAGGACAATATTGAATATAAACTGCAATTTAAAAATTAAAATTTTTTTAAGTGAGGCGAGTTTAATTGTCCTTTGTATAATGGTTTTTTAGTGTCAACTAGCTTTCAAAACTTTAATTTAGCAAGCCCTGGTCGGTGTTCTCAGTGGTTAGAGCATTGGCCTGCACACTGAAGGGTCATCAGTTCGATTCCTAGTCAAGTGTATGTACCTAGGTTGCAAGTTCCATCCCCGGCCAAGGTCGGGGTGCGTGCAGGAGGCGGCCAATCAATGTGTCTCTCAAATTGATGTTCCTATCTCCTCCTCCCTCCTTCCCTTCCACACTCTCTCTAAAAAACTCAGTAGAAAAAAATATCCTCAGGTGAGGATCAACAAAAAACCAACCAAATAAACCTTGAATTTTTTGAATTTTTATCTTGTTATTATTACCTAATGTATTGATTATCCTTATCCAACTTAACATCATTCATTCTCTAAGATTTTTTCAGTCCTGCTTAAAGCACACCATTCTATTGCAGTGTGCCCAGGAGTATAAGCACCTTCCCGAATCTCTGTATCCACACACGTATAATCCCAAAATGAGCTTGGATATCAGCGCAGTGCAAGGTGACAGACTCTGTAATAGTCAACTGCTCTCAGCTGATGGGACAACAAAGAATGGTGAGGTAGGTAATATGGACGGTGAGCAGAGCATATAATCATGGCTGTGAAACCTACAATGGCGTGGTTTGAGCAACTGTTATTTTCTCCTTCAACAGCCAGATCATTTGCCTGCAGAAGAAAATGATATAGATAATATGACCACCAGTAACAAAGAAGTAGCAACATCAAATGGAAATGGAAGGAATGACTCTAAAGGAGGTAAAGTATTTTAAATTATAAAAAAAAAAAAAATTAATATAATTTCTTTGCATCAAATGGAAAAATAAATTACTTTCTGTGGTGCTAAACAGAAATAAAACATACTTGAGGATTAATTAAAGTCCCATGCCAGTCATTAAGTAATAATATTCAAAACTTTAAGTGGTTTAAGTGAAATAGCCCTATTTTTTTAAAGGTAGGTGGAGTTGGTGATTAAAATTTTTTTCCTTTAGTTCAGTTCCTTTCAGTGATATTCAGAAAGTTCTATTATATGTAATATATATATGTAATTTTTTTAACATGTATTATGAACTTGAGACCCTTTGGTCTGTGGGCCAGTGGTCTGTAACTAGTGAGCAAACCTGCCAAGGCTCACATGGTTTTAAAGGTACAGAAGGAGGTATGAAGAGCTTCTACCTTTCAATGTTAGTTTTTTTGTGTATCCTTCGAGGGCTGTTTTATGCATACATGATCATAAATATGTATATTCTCTCCTGACCTGTTTAAAAAAAAAAACAAACATAAATTTTGGCTCAGTGGTTAGAGTGTCTGCCTGCGGACTGCAGAGTCTCGGGTTTGATTCTGGTCCAGGGCACGTACCTCAGTTGCAGGCTTGATCCCTGGCCCCAGTTGGGGTGCACACGGGAGGCAACTAGTCAATGTGTCTCCCTCTCTCAAAAAAAAAAAAAATCAATGGGAGAAAAAACCCATAATTGTGAACTATTATATATGTTTTGTACTTTGATCCTGATCTTTTTAACAGTTCAGCTTGTGGAGTATTTCATATCGGTACATAAGGAGCTCCTTCAGTTGTTTTTGGGTTTTTTTGGCAGCAATATATAGTATTCATTCCATGAATGTCCGACTTTACTTAGCCAGTCCCTTGTTGATGGGCATCTAGGATATTTTTAATTTCTTGCTATTACAAAGTGTGCTGCAATGAATAGTCATATATGTATGTGTCCTTTTTAATGGATTAATATTTTCTATTTTTCATACTCATTCTACCCTACCCGAGCTTTCCCTATGACTTATCTATTTACTCTCACTCTGTTCATCCTGAGAATATTTATTTAGTACCTATTTCAGTGTTTAGTCTATTTTTTACATATATATATGTATACATATATATGTATGTATATTATAGTGTGGTGTGTTTTCAAGGACCATTGGGGGAAATCACATACATAAATGACTGTTGTGCACCTCAGACTATAGTACCTAAATGAGAGCGTGTAAGAAGCGGGCAGGGCGCTCTATAGGAGAGAGAATCACTGCAAGTCTTAGCAGAGTGTCTTCGAAGGGCTTCCTGATTCTTTCATGCATAGGCCTTGCGTTAAAAGCTGCCTTCGTGTTCTGCAGTATTCATAGTCTTAGTACTTTACTATAGCCTGTAAGTAATATTCAGTAAATGTCAAGTCATTCAACCAAATCTAGACAAAATAGTTAATATGAGTAAGATGTGATTTTAAAAAAAGAGAAACTTACCTTGATAGGTATATTTGTGTATTTTTCAAGCACTGACACAGACCTTGGAGATGAGAGAGAATATCCAAAAGCAGCTTCAGGAGATAATGTCTGCAACATCAATAGTGAAACCCCAAGGGCAAAGGACCTCCCTTTCAAGAAGTGGTTGTAACAGTGCTTCTTCAACCCCCGACAGCGCTCGCTCCGCCCGCAATGGACGAAGTAGAGTCCTGGAGGCCCTGAGGTAGGTACCTGTCCCTCATCCTGGTGGCAGCACGAGGTGACACATGACTTGAGAGAAAGGTAGCTGCTTACGCAGGAACCTGCTGACTCAGTTCCACGAGTTAAGCCTAATTTTGCTGTTTTGTTTTTTGTTTGTAATTTTGTGGGCGTTTTTTGTTTTGTTTCTTTTACTTAGTCTAAACTTCTACTTTACTATCAAGACCACTAAAAGGGCTATACCACTAGGCCTTATTTAGCCCAAACTACCTACAGGGTTCACAAAAGTAGGTTTACAGTTGTGAGTACGTGAAACACAGAATTTTGGTGTGTTCTTTTTTATTAATTTAGAGGAAGGGGGGAGAGAGAGAAACACCAGTAAGAGAGAACCATTGATAGCTGCTTCCCACATGCCCCCTACTGGGGATTGAGCCCGCAACCCAGGCATGTGCCCTGACTGGGAATCCAACTGGAGACCTCTTTGGTGCATGGGATGATGCTCAACCACTGTGCCACACTGGCCAGGGCCAGAGTTTATTCCTGTATTGTTAATTATTGAGTTGTTTTCCATACAACTATAAACCTACTTTTGCCTACCCCTGTATATTCAGACACCACCTTCTTTGCTTTTCTGACTTCCCTCCCTTGTTCCAAGCAGTTCTAGAATTCTTGATTGGGGGCAGGAAACGGACACATAGGTTTGGTTTCTTACCAAGCAGTGCTTCACAGTGAGGCATGATTTAAACAGTTGTTTCTTATTGAAACTACATGTATTTTGTATTCTCTACAAATCTGTCTTCTAGGAAAGGTGATTACAGATCTTAGTGTGATGTGTTCAGTAGCATTAGCATTACATCATCCTTTTCCTGATAGAAAATTCTCTTATATGATAAGCATTATGGGACTTATACCTTGAATTAATTAAACTATGCATTCATCTTATAAATGTATATTTCATGAGGCTAATTGGATTGTATATAATATAATTGGGTTATATATAGCATGCATGTGTACTAGTGTATGTATATATAGGTTGAAAGATTTGATACATATTTTGGAAGAAAAGAGTTGGAATTCTATTTACTCTCCAGTGGAATTGTTAGTTACACCATAAAGCATGCTTTACTTTAGTTCAGCATAAGGCTGGTCTGCCTGTGACTCTGGGAGGTTTGGTTACAAGAGCTAAAAGGTCCTTCTAAGGCAGCATTTACAATACGCTTCCCATGTAATTACAGTTGTTAGTTCAAGTGATAAAAATGGAAAATACAACTACCGGTAAGCAAAATAACCAGTTTTCTAAACATTACCAAGTTTCCCTAAGCCTATATAAGAAAACTGCCATTTTTTTCTTATTTAAATTCTTTATTGTTGAAAGTATTACATATGTCTCCTTTTCCCCCATTGACCTCTCCCCACCCGCTCCTGCCCCCCAGCACAGGCCCTCGCCCCCCTACTGTCTGTGTCCATTGGCTATGCTTATATGCATGCATACAAGTCCTTTGGTTGATCTCTTATCCCTCCCCCTGCCTTTCCTCTGAGGTTTAACCGTCTGTTCGATGCTTCTATGTATCTGGAGAAACTGCCATTTTTATTTTTTATTTATTTATTTATTTTTTTTTTAATATATTTTCTTGATTTTCCACAGAGAGGAAGGGAGAGGGACAGAGAGCTAGAAACATCGATGAGAGAGAAACATCGACCAGCTGCCTCCTGCACACCCCCTACTGGGGATGTGCCCGCAAACAAGGTACATGGCCCTTGACCGGAATCGAACCTGGGACCTTTCAGTCCGCAGACCGACGCTCTATCCATTGAGCCAAACCGGTTTCGGCATAGAAACTGCCATTTTTAAAAATGCAGCATTCATTTTGGAATTAAAAAGTTGTTTTTGACAGTGAACTTTTTCCCCCCTCTTTGAAGTTTCAAATATATGGACATTCAGTCAAAACATGTGTTTCATTTTCTCACTGACACAGGTAAGTTTCTGGGAGAAACATTTTAAAAAGAAAATCTTTCCCAAAGTTTATTCAATAGTGTCAAGTGCTTACTGTGTGTTAGATGGGCATATAAAGGTAACCCACAAATGTACCATCTAAAGGAATTTAGGAACATGGATTTTGTTAGGGCTGTCTATTAAAATTGTCACTTTTATTTATTCCTTAGGCAGTCTCGTCAAACAGTACTTGATACCAACACAGAGCCCTCCCAGAATGAACAGATCATTTGGGATGACCCTACAGCCAGAGAGGAGAGGGCCAGGCTTGCCAGCAACTTGCAGTGGCCAATTTGCCCCACACAATACTCTGAACCTCAGGTTGACATTAGAAATTTGGAGGATTCTCCTTTCCAGGAGCCTTTCCATGATTTGAAAACTGCTGAACAGGGTAATGAGAACAAGATCTATTTACTTCTTTGTATTAAGTACATGTTGGCCTCTTGAAAATTAACAGATAAGCACATTGTGATTCTCTGAATTGTCCATGCAAATGAAAAACTTACTAGGTATTTTTAATTTAGTTTAAATTTAAGAAATCAGAAAAAGGATTGTGAGGTAATTAGTTTATCAGTAAATTGACAAATACATTTTTATTTTTAAATTTAGGATTAGGCATTATTTTTACTGTAATTGTTTCTTTTATTCTAGTCTTTTTTGCATTCGTTTTTTCTCCTGATCATCTTATTTCCATTTAAGTCTTCTCCTGACTTCTCAGCACATACTGCACTTGTTCTTTGGATTTGTCTGAGTTTCTTTCTGAATTCCCCTATTGTTTTCTTCCTTGGGCTTTCTTTATCTTAAACAGAATGTTAGATATTTCTCTGTACTAGATATATAGATTTATCTCTGCTTCTGGTTTTCTCCAAGTGAAACCTTGCTTTTATTTTACAAATTTGGGATACTTTTTATTGGTGAGAGCTTGGCAGAAGCCCACAGATGACACCACCCTTTGCCCCTTTAATGCTAAGTAATTTCATTGATTTATAAGCTCTAGAAATAGGCCACTTCTTTTGCATGTATTTTTTACATTCCAGAGTTTGTGTTTAATTTCATCTTGGCTAAGACAGATGAGACTATTTCCCAGAATTGTTCTTAGTCATGATCACACTGCAACGTTTTTTTGCCCTCAGCTGTCTGTGATCCTGGTAATGTGTGTGTGACTGAAGCTCCAAAACACCCCACCTCTGAAGAACTGGAAACCCCAACAAAAGACAGCCACCTGATCCCGACGCCTCAAGCCCCCAGTATTGCGTTCCCCCTGGCCAACCCACCAGTGGCTCCACACCCTAGAGAAAAGGTTTGTTGTCCTTAATCTGGTGGTGATGGGTGTTAGATAGTGATGGTATGTGGCATTCAGATTTTATTGGTATCCATATCAAGGGTTCATCAAATGTTGAAAACTGCATTTCTTTGCATTGTATTATTTTTTATATTTGATAACCCAGAAGACTAAATGTTACTGTGAAAGAACTATGTACCTAATAACTTTTTAAATGTTACTTTGTCTAAAATAAAACTCTTCCATTTCAGATAACAATAGAGGAGACTCATGAAGACTTAAAAAAACAGTACACATTTCAGTTGTCATCTCTGAATCCTCAAGAACGTATTGATTATTGTCATCTGATTGAGAAACTAGGTACAAGTATTTTACTTAAGTCAAAAACATCCCACCCAATAACCGTTATTTAGAAGGCAAATGTGGATGATACTGTTATCACTTGTAAAGTATAGAAATTGAGACCAGAAAGATGGCTAATTTGTCCAAGGTTATACATTGAGTCAGCATTAGAGCTTTTAAAGGCACTGGGTCATAGGATTTAAAGATTTAAGTTGAAACCAACCTTTAAGGTTTAAGAATCTTTTTGTGATGCTCTGAGCATTTATTTGTTCATTGCTGAAAGCCTGGACCAAATCAATGAAATTATAGACTTCACTGAAATATGGTTTTACTTATATAGTATTTGTATTCCACTAGTTGTCAGGCTCTCGATCTGACATCATTCTACAGGCAGCGCTGAGCGTACCAGACAGATAACCTGGTGCTCTGGCCACATACTTGGTGCTGTCTGTCCTTTTAAGGATGTGGAGAACCATGGTATGTTTATTTAAAGATTTCTGTCATGTGTACAATAGTACACTTGAGAAGCCTTTTCTTGGAAACTTTATTCAGGTGGAACATGTTGTGCCCCAGTCGCCTAATAAATCAGAATTGATGTGCGTTCCAGTTTGGTGAGCTCTGGGCAAAGCACAAGTGTCTGTCTCCTGTAGATGGTTCCATCTGTGCAAGCTCTGGGCAAGAGTAGCAGCAGTTAGCAGGAAATTGTCTGGAAGAGGACAGAGCACGGGGGCACCTGGGTATAGATTGTGCTGAAATTGGGAGTCTGTGGCTACAGGGTTTCTGATAGAGAATGCAGAGGCCCTTCACTTCATGAATGAACACTGTGGTGAACTGATAGACACCAATCAGTCTATTATATTGTCTGGTTAGATATCGGTATTATATTAATATGGAATTTCTACCTTATTGGCACCTCTGATCCTGGGTGAGCTACTCTACCTGTCCCCCCACATGTAAATTGTAGATGATAACAGTAACTGCATAAACTTGTGAGGACTAAATGAGCTAACAATCTTGACTACTTTCAACGGCCCCTGGCATATAGTAAGTCCTCAAAAGGTATTGCCACTGCTGTTAGTCATCTCTAAAGCATGAGTTCGAATTTAAGTCTTAGAAAGTCCTGGCTGCATCTTCACCTCACCAGTAGTCAAGCTACTAGGTGTACCAGTTAATAATGCAGATTTTTTTCAATAGATGGAGTTACACATATGTTTATATATATGCAATTTGTTATGTGTGCTTTTGTTATATTGACAGCAAGCTTCAAAACTTCATATGTCAAATTTGCCGAAGGTGTTAACATATTTTTACGCTTAAATTTCAAATTTTGTGCAAAAAAGCACTTGCGGGAAGTTTAAATTCATTATTTTGAAGAAAAAGTTATCATATACTTTGGGAAGCTTATGGTGAACATGCTCCATCTCAAGATACTTGTGAACACTGGGTTAAACGCTTTAAAAGTGATGATTTCTATGTGAAAGACAAAGAATGTCCAGGTCAACCAAAAGTTTGAAGACGAACAATTACAAGCATTATTGGATGAAGACGCGTGTCAAATTCAAAAACAACTTGCAGAAAGATTAAACGTTGCTCAGCAAACAATTTCCAATCGTTTACAAGCAATGGGAAAGATTTTAAAGGAAGGAAAATGGGTGCCACATCAACTGAACGAAAGACAAACGGAAAACCGAAAAGTCATCAGTAAAATGTTGCTTCAACGGCACGAAAGAAAGTCTTTTTTGCAGCGAATTGTGACTGGTGATGAAAAGTGGATTTATTTTAAGAATCCCAAATGCACAAAATCATGGGTTGATCCAGGACAACCATCAACATCGACTGCAAGGCCAAATCACTTCGGAAAGAAGACAATGCTCTGCGTTTGGTGGGATCAGGAAGGTGTGGTGTATTATGAGCTTCTAAAACCAGATGAAACCATTAATAGTGATCGCTACTGACAAAGATAATCGATTTGAACCATGTTTTGATCGTAAAACAACCAGAATATGTCAGAAGACACGGCAAAGTAATTTTGCTTCATGATGACGCTCCATCTCACACTTCAAAACCAGTTAAAAGACACGTTAAAAGATCTTGCCCAGGAAGTATTAACCCACCAGCCATATTCACCAGACCTTGCTCCTTCAGATTACCACTATTCTGATCGATGGCACACGCACTTTCTGAGCAGCACTTCAAAACATACGAAGAAGTGGAAAATTTGGTCTCTGAATGGTTTGTCTCAAAATAAGAAAAGTTCTATTGGGACGGTATCCACAAATTACCTGAAAGATGGGGGAATGTGTAGCTAGCGATGGACATTACTTTGAAAAAGCACTTTTGATGTTCCTCTTGAAATTGTCGTGTTTTCTTGATTACAAAATCTGCCATTATTATCCGGTTCACCTGGTAAGCTCTGAAGTATGAGTCAACACCCTGCTTTGCATGCGCTTGTATTTACTTATGTCGCCTTTTGTTCCTCAGAGTCAGGCTTCACCATTTGTATCTGAGAGAAGATTGCAGCCCTGCCTGCTGCTTTGTCTCTTTACTGAGCCTGTGTGTTTCCTCCCAAGCTTCTCTGTGGTCAGCTGACCTTATTTCCACTCACGGAAAGTGTTTTTCTGCTTTTAGTCTGTAGGTGTCCCTTTTTGACTGTCTCTTTGGTTATCTATATTCAGTCTTAAAATTGCTAAGGTAGTTGAAACCTAAGAAATTTAGCAACTACTAACTGCAATATATGGCCCTTATTTTTGTATTTTGTTTTTCTTTTTAAATATCTTAATTGTACTAAGCAAGTGCCGATCTAAAATTTGAACAAGGATTTAGTATTGAAATAGCAAAGAATTTGTTAATTATTTTAGATCTGATAATGTCATTCTGGCTAAATAAAATCTCCCAATTTCTCTCTCCTTCAGGTGGATCGGTAATAGAGAAGCAGTCCTTCGATCCCAGCTGCACCCATATTATTGTGGGGCATCCACTTCGAAATGAGAAGTATTTAGCCTCAGTGGCGGCTGGGAAGTGGGTTCTTCATCGCTCATACCTTGAAGCATGCAGGACTGCGGGGCGTTTTGTGGCGGTGTGTATTCTAATTAACGTAAAGGGTCCTTGTTCTTTACAGAGAATATCTTAATTTGTTCTTTAAAAGTGAATATCTTAATAATTGATTTCAACATACACAGACCACTTGTGTAATTGAAATAACCAAATATGACCAATAAGGTCCACATTAATAATTAAAGCCCCAAAAATTTAGAGATTATAGATTCCTAGCTATGTCAAGTTGATTTACTTTGTTTTAATTGAAATAACATTCAAAAATATGAAGATGATCTCACTGTAAGCTTTACTGCTAGCCAATTAAATATTAAACTATTTGAAATATTTTGGTTCCTGACCATCACAATTGTAGCTGTCATATACTGGTAGTTTTGAAGTTTTCAATCAAGATCTCTTAGGAATCACTTCTTAGGTAATGAAGCTGTTAGTACCTACCTCCTCTGAGACTGTGTCCTTCTGTGAAGTTCATCTTACAGTGGATGAAATCCAGGAATCTAAATATTACCAATTGCTATGGTTATCTGTGTTTCTGAGAAATGTATGCAATATTTTATTTCTAGTTCATATTCTCTATATTTATAACAATTGAATGTATAGTTTTTAACTCATGCTAGACTGTGAACTCCTTGGTGACATAATTGTGGGAACTCAAAAAAGTTTGCTGGACTAATTCTCTAGGAAGAAGACTATGAGTGGGGAAGTAGTTCCATACTTGATGCTTTGACTGGAATCAGTGCACAGCAACGCAGACTAGCACTTGCAGCAATGAGATGGAGGAAAAAAATCCAGCAGAGTCAAGAATCGGGCATTGTTGAGGTATTACATACTCAGATATGTAGGTAGTATAAATGGAATTCATATCATGACAGTTCCAGATTAAGTTTCTTTTAAGAGAATGTGCTTGATAAAATAATAATTCTATTTATCATTTGATATAGTTTGGGCATTATAATAAAATGTTGATAGCACTTTTAAAAATAGTTTACATGTAAAATGTGACCCATACGTATTCCAAAGAATCCTTTCAGCAACTAGCTTCAGGGGTTCTTAACTTGGAGTCCACAGACTTCCCCAAAGAAGTTTGTAGATTAAATTCAGGAAGGCTATCCACTCTAGATGGGGAAACAATACATCCTTGTTTTTACTAACCCCTAATTAAAAGCATTTCCTTTAGTTATAAGTCTGGGCAACAAATCACAACACTAGTAACAGTACCTGTGATTCTGCCCTAAGAGAATTCAGATATCTTTGCTTTGCATTATAATCTAAGTATCCTGAAGTGTTTTTCAACTCACCACTACTTTCAATGTAATACATTAGTATAGAAGCACACATAGAAGCACACATCTATTATGTCACAGTTTTTAAAATAATTTAATAATTAGGTAATTTTCAATAAAATTATTTCCTATGTAATCCTCTATACTTTGGATATTTAAACATGCATGTTATGGAAATGACAAAGCTATTATTTAAAAAAACACACCAATTACTTAGAAACTAGGTCTATAGGTTTTACCAGGCTGTAAAAGAGGTCCATGGCTCACAAAAAGGTTAAGAAACTCTGAGTAATCTTTTTCTGTTCTGAGTTCTCTGCTTCTCCACATCCTTGTTAGCTTTAACTCCCTTTATTTTGGAATAATTCCACTGTATGTACCCAATTTGTAAATATTTTCAAGAGAAATACGATGGAGGCTTCATCTAATCTAAGAAGCTGTGCTTTAGGCTTTACCCTTGATTAATTATAAGAAAAAAATACTAGAAAAGATTCAAAATTCAAGTTGCTTTAACGTTACCTATTAAATCATTTTCCTTCATTCAAGTGTTTATTGGTGGTTTACTGTGTGCCAGACATGGCTGTGCTTCAGAGGATTCTGACCAGAGACAGTTACCACTGTGGCACAATAAAGGTTATAAGGTTATTTGTTGACATAAAACTAAATAAAATATTATCTGCATTTATCTGTCATTTATTTACCAAATAATTTCACACAGTGTTTTGTGTTTGTAGGGGGCGTTTAGCGGGTGGAAGGTTATTTTACATGTTGCCGATCAGAACCGAGAAGCCGGATTCAGACGGCTGCTTCAGTCCGGAGGAGCAAAGGTTTGTATTGAGCCAGTTCACTGGGTTTTTACATGCATTACTTTCTAAGCAAGGTCGCTATGATCAGTTCCTGATTTCTGTGCTTTAGGAGATGGGAATCCCCAAGTACAGACATACAGTTGAATTATTTTGGGACACTCATAGCTGTGGTGCTTCTTTTTCTTTAGGTGCTACCTGGTCATTCTGTGCCTTTATTTAAAGAAGCCACACATCTCTTTTCTGACTTTAATAAACTGAAACCAGATGACTCAGGACTTAATATAGCAGAAGCTGCTGCCCAGTACGTGTACTGCTTGAAAACAGAATACATTGCCGATTACCTCATGCAGGTTTGTAAGCTTCGGTCCTTGACCTCATTACCAGCCATCTGCTTATATGCATAGAGGAAGTTTGCACATCACCACCCTCAGCTCCTTGTTAATACATGTCAGACTCCTGTTATTTTCTATTTAACCCCTTTCAATTTCATTCTTTTTATAAACATTTAGCTTGGAATTTAAATATGAGCTAGGTATAAAAGTGCTCTGCTAGATGTTGGAATATAAAGAAAGAGGAAATTGATTTCAAGAGACCAAGGAGAAACATTTACCCAAGGGTCCTCCTTTAGTATTCTTGACCTTTTGCATTGATATATACAGTAAACACCTGTGTTAGATGCTAAGGCAAGTCGAGCATTTGCTTATATGTAGGGTTCACTACACTCGTGTAGTGAGTGGCCCGTGTTTGTATGGTTTGAACGGGCAAAGAAAAATCTTCCTGGCACCAGAGTGCCTAAAATGCCATCAGCAAAGTGTGACACGGTCACAAATGTCTTTACTATAAAGGATTTCAAACAGAATGGCATAGGAAAAGGGGGGAAGCCAGGACGCAGCCTGCCATGTAACTTTTGCTGCTTATGCTTGCTCTGGGTTTAAACAAAAGAATGCCCAAAACATAAACATGAAGCCTTTTTCATAAAGCACTGGGTTTAATGAGTCTCATCCCTGGTCATTTTAGGAATACAGCTGCCACCTAAGACAAGAACCAATAATTATTATTTTTTTTAATCCTCATCCGAGGATATTTTTTCTGTTTATCTTTAGAGAAGAGGAGGGAGAGGGATGCATTGACTGCTTGCCTCTCACACACCCTAATGGGGAATTGAACCTGAGACCTGACACTCTAACCACTGAGCAAAACTGGCCAGGGCACGAACTGATTATTAATTGCCTATATTGTGCTGGGCACAGTATTTGTGTATGCATTCTCACATAAAACATGTACTGGTTAAAGAATAGCAAAGTGTCATCTAGGTTCTTGGTAAAGAAATAGAATGTTGCTACTCCCGTAGGCCTTTCCTGTTGCACCTCCCTCCTTACCCCAAAGGTGATCACTATCTGACTTTTGTAAAGTGTGCCAGGCACTAGATTTCTGGAATATGTTGTGCTATTATGACAGTCTGTTTTATACATAGGGTGTCCCCCCAAAATGTATACACACTAAATTATTTTTTATTCTAATGGGTTAAATCTGAAAAGAAAGAAACATCAATTGATTAGCTGCTAAGTGTATATACTTTTTTTGGGACACTGAATTTTGGCTTTGCCAGCTGGGTAATTATGTAATATTGACTGTTATTTAACCTTTTTATTTTATCTGTAAAATGGGGAACAAAAAATACCTCACGTATTTATTGTAAAGATCAAGTAAAAATTCAGTAAAAAGATTTTCAAAAGTTACACTACACTAAGCATACTGTCTCACACTTGATAACTATTAACTGTGTTTTTCCAAATTTTCCCTATTTTTGTATTTAATCCATTATTAAGGTCTGAGCTAGCCCCAGTCTACCTGAACTATTAGCTCGTCTTTCTGATAAACGATGACTGACTGTTCACTAAATGTGACGCATGATAAATGGCAAACCTTGAAAAACAAATGTGCCGAAACCGGTTTGGCTCAGTGGATAGAGCATCGGCCTGCAGACTCAAGGGTCCCAGGTTCGATTCCAGTCAAGGTCATGTACCTTGGTTGCGGGCACATCCCCAGTAGGGGGTGTGCAAGAGGCAGCTGATCGATGTTTCTCTCTTCCTCTCTGTAAAAAATCAATAAAAAAAAAAGAAAAAAAAAAGAGAAAAACAAATGTTTTCTTTGTGAGAATTTAGGAATGAATATATGAATAAAAGGGAATGTATAAAGTTTCTGTAGTCAAAAAGCAGAGTAAAGGAACCTATTACCTGATCATTTTAACAGTTTGAAATTTGAAAAAAAAAAAATGTATTTTTTCCCCCTTTCAGGAAACCCCTCCTCCAGTAGAAAATTACTGTCTCCCAGAAGCTGTTTCCTTTCTTCAGAATTATAAGGAACTGGGGTCTGGATTATCACAAAAGAGAAAAGCTCCTCCAGAGAAAAATGCCACCAAACGGCCTCGGGTGAACTGATCGCACCTGCTCTTCAGTTACCAGACCGCAGCGTGTTTGAATTCAGAGCCTGGATGTTCTGTGAGGATTTGTGAAGAACTCCGCTCAGGGTGGAAGGATGACCCAGCTTGAAGTTAGTTTTTAACACTTGAAATTTCAATCAGTGAAATATTAACTGTTCCTGAAGGGAGAGTTCCCTGAAATAACAAAACACAACCCCTCAGCTAGCTTGTTATTAAAACACGTTGAAGTGTGCAAGGGGCTTTTTATGGATTTTCTTGTAAAGATTGGAGGCTGTAGCTTAGTGGGAGTTTTATTAGCAAGGTGATGGATTTTGCTTAAACTATCTGCTTTTATTCATAACAAGGAAGTTTATTGGGATTTATTCATGCTTTCCTGATTTTTAAATTCTCACCATTTTACCTCTTTAACAGGAGCCTGAGCACAAGGTTTAATGAGGAACTGAGGCTTTAAACTTAAAATGTGTGTGTATATATGTATATGTATGTTTGTACAAATCTCCATGATGTTTGCTAAGTTTGGATGCCAAACTTAGAAAATAAAGACAATAAAGAATAAAAGTCATATGTTTTTTAGAAGAAGTATTTTGGCATTCATTCTCTTGAAGCAGTAACAGATTTGTAAAACTGCTTAAAAAGCTAATTGCTAGGCAGATATCTGATGCTATTTACAATATTGTTCTATTGGGTTAAAAAAAAACCTTATAGGGAGAAACCAAGATGGCAGCATAAGGTAAACTCCTAATTGTTGCCTGCCACAACAATTTTGAAAATACAACTGGAAAACAGAGCACACACCGTCCAGAACCACTGGAAAGCTGGCAGAGTGGAAAACCTACAACTAGAGAAAAAAAGAGAGGGGGACGCTGAGCCTCAGGAGCTGTGGAGGTGCGGAGATCCATGAGCACGGAAAGGGTGGGCAGCTGAATACGTGGCAGACTTGCTCGCAGCGCGCGGAGAGGGAGGGCAGCAGACGCTGCGTGGCTAGCTTTCTCGTTTGGGAGAAAAACAAAACCTCCCGACTGCACTGAAATCCAGCTGCGGTCGGGGAGAAACTGGTCTGTTTGGCAGCGGGCAAGGCTCAAAAGCTGCCTTCTCTCAGAGGCGCACAGCCATTGATTAGGGCACGGAGAAACCGGCCCTCTTAGGGCGGCGCGGACGGAAACCAAGTTTGTCTGCGCCATTCTGAGACTCCGCCCCATCCAAGCTGAGCACAGAAGCTCTCCCAGGGGAGACACTGCTGATCCTCACAGCCAACTGGCTTGGAGATCAACTCCCGCCAGTGATACCAACAATCCCAACCACTCTGAACTCGTTTCTGGGGACACGTGGGGGACCCAGACGCCTACGGGACTCTCGGCTGGTCAGAGAGTGAGAGTGACTTTTCTGTTGGTGTGGACGACACCAGATTTCAACCTCATAAGGGACACATTCAAGAGGCAGACTCAGTGAGCACCAAAGCCCTACTGTGTCTCCAGCACAGCAATTCTTCCGTTATAGACACAGCAGGCCCTCAGCCAATTGGACCGGAGGTCAATTCCTCCCAGTGTACCAACAGCAATCAGGGCTTTTAACTACACCAAGACTTTCCACTCAGCCCACAAAGGGGAGTACCAAGAGCGACCACCTAGGGTGATTGGGGAAGCTGAGCTACCGGCCCCTATAGGTCACCAACCACACAAAGCCACTCCATCAACACAGGGAGGCAGCCAAAATATGGAGACATCGAAGTATGTCACAAATAGGAGAGAGATGAAAGCAAACTAATGGACGACACAGTGTTCAGAACCATATTTATAAGGTTACTCAAGAATCTTCTAAAAACCACTGATAAACGTGAAGAGACCTTCAAGGACCTAAATGAGAATACCAAAAAAATGGAAAAGGACCAGTCAGAAATTATGCATACACTGTCTGAAATAAAGAATATACAGAGTAGACCACCATACCTGAAGAGTCAAACCAAAGATCTGGAATATGAGGAAGAAAAAAACACCCAACCAGAGAGGCGGAAAGAAAGAAGAATCAAAAGTGTGAGGATAGCATAAGGAGCCTCTGGGATGGCTTTAAGTGTACCAATATCCGATTTTTTGGGGTACAAGAAGAGATAGAGCAAGATACTGAAAACCTATTTGAAGAAATAATGACAGAAAACTTCCCCCACCTGGTGAAAGAAATAGACTTACAGGTTCAGGAAGCGCACAGAACCCCAAACAGAGGAATCCAAAGAGGACCACACCAAGACACATCATAATTAAAATGCCAAGGGCAAAAGACAGAATCTTACAAGCAGCAAGAGAAAAACAGTTACCTACAAGGGAGCACCCATACGACTGTCAGCTGATTTCTCAACAGAAACTATGCAGACCAGAAGGGAATGGCAAGAAATATTCAAAGTGATGAATAGCAAGAACCTACAACCAAGACTACTCTACCCAGCAAAGTTATAATTCAAAGTTATCAAGCAGATAAAGAGCTTCACAGATAAGAAAAAGCTAAAGGAGTTCATCACCACCAAACCAGTATTATATGAAATGCTGAAAGGTATTCTTTAAAAAGAAGAAAAAGGTAAAGATAAAAATTATGAACAACAAATATATATCTATCAACAGTGATTCTAAAAATCAAGAGAATTAAAAATCTGAGGAACAGAATAAACTGGTGAACATAATAGAATCAGAGGCATAGAATGGGAGTGGATTAATAATTCTCAGGGGAAAGGGGTGTCTGTGTGGGGGGTATGGAAAGAGACTGGACAAAAGTCATACACCTATAGATAAGGACAACGGGGGGGAGGGGGAGAAGGAACCGGGTGATGGGGAGATATGGGGAGAAAAAAGGAGAAACAATTGTAATAATCTGAACAATAAAGATTTATTAAAAAAAAAAAGCGGGTGGGTGGAAGGTATCATATATAATAAAAGCCTAATATGCTAAAAAAAAACAAAACACACACACAAAAAAACCTTATAACCACGAAATTGTATTAGCCTTTATTACCAAATACTGCATGCACTACCACAGTCTTCCAAATACAAAGCTGCCTCATTTTGTTTAAGGAACAAACCGGAATCAGGAGCATAGTGTTTCTGTAACTGCTAATTGCTTTCTTTGAAAGGCAGACGGTGAGGGTCTCAGTTCTTAACCAAGACCAGTGATTTTAATTTCAAATATAACAATCTAAGGGGGAAGAGGCTAGTTAAGTATTGCACGTTTTAAAAGTTCTTGTGCACTGGTTGAAAATTGCTGACCTAGACACAAAAGAACTGGAGTTTTTACCAGATTTTTCTCTAAACGGAATAGGGGTTTTCCTGCCCTTCAAAGCATTTAGCTTAGAGCTAATTCACAGCTTAGGACAGTGGTCGGCAAACTCATTAGTCAACAGAGCCAAATATCAACAGGACAACGATTGAAATTTCTTTAGAGAGCCGAAAACCGACTTCTGCGCATGGGCCACGAAGTTTCAGTCGCACTGTACGTGCGCGCCTGCACATGGTATTTTGTGGAAGAGCCACACTCAAGGGGCCAAAGAGCCGCATGTGGCTCGCGAGCCTCAGTTTGCCGACCACTGGCTTAGGACAATACGAATTCCTACACAACCAAATAGGTGTAGGTTGTGGTGTAAACATTCTCCTCCTCCTTCCACCAACAAAAACCTCGTGGCCTGGTTTCATCAGAGCTGGTAGTTCGCAGCACATTTCCCTGAATTTCACCAATTAAAACTTCTTTAAGTAGTTGATGAACACTGTTGATAAAATTACCTAATATCATTTTCTTCTCTGCTAAAATTAACTATTTTCCTAGTTTGTCTTAAACACACAGTTTACAGTTTTACGGCTCTAGAGCTCAGCTTCTCCCGACTCCAGAATCTGTCCACACCCTGTGTAAACCATTCCACTCTGCCCCGATGCCAGCAAGGTCTGCCTACGTGCAAATCATTCCAAACAGGTAGTTCTCTCATTTAAAAGGGAAGAAAAAAACCCACTTCCTTTGATTATCCTAATTCCTAGTTTCTCCTCAGAATTACTACCGTATTTTAATGTGATAGTCAAGTTAGCAACTTCTATTCCTCCATGAATTTCCTTGTGCATTAATCTAATCTCACCAACATTCATTAATTCAACAAAGATGATTCCTTGGCCTATAACGGAGTGCCTGGGGTTCAGGAGCAAACCACCCAGACCGCATGCTCTCTCAGCGCCGTTGAGGCCCTCCGTCTGGACACACAGTACTCAGTTATACTCAGATTTAGTATTTATAGTGATAGGGACTGAACTGTGTGTCATCCCCCCTTCCCCCCCTCCCCCCCCCCGCCATTCATAGCCATGTCCTAACCCCCTGTGTGGCTGTATGAGGATACTGAACCTTTAAGGAAGTCATTCAGGTTAAATGAGGTCATACGGGTGGGGCTCTAATTCAGGACTGGTGGCCTTGGGAGAGACTAGGAGGGCATGCGCACGCACGGAGGAAAAGAGGGGAGTCTCATGCGAGGTCACAGAAGGCACTGTCTGCAAGTCAGGAAGATGACTCGCTGGGAAGCACCCCAGCCAGTGTCTTGAGCTGAAGATGTCTAGCCTCCAGAAGGGTGCGAAATTCCTATTGTCTGAGCCACCCGGTCTGGTACTTTTGCAGCAGCCCGAGCAGGCTAATACAATCCTGTGGTGCCAAGGTCTTAGCCTGGGGCCATAGTGCCTGGGGATGGACACAGGCACAACTTTGTGTATGTGCATTTTTAGGAGAGAGTTCAGTTTTATTTTTTTATTTTTATTTTTTTAAATATATTTTTATTGATTTCAGAGAGGAAGGGAGAGGGATAGAGAGATAGAAACATCAATGATGAGAGAATCATTGATTGGCTGCTTCCTGCACGCCCCCTACTGGGAATTGAGCCTGAAACCCAGGCATGTGCCCTTGACCCAGAATCGAACACAGGACCCTCCAGTCCACAGGCTGACGCTCTATCCACTGAGCCAAACCAGCCAGGGCTGAGAGTTCAGTTTTAGAATTCAGGTCTGAGACCTCCCATGTAGTACAGCCTTCATTCACCCAGAGGTGCTTTAACACATACAGCTTTACATCAGGTTTTGGCAAACTTTCTGGAGAAGTCCCAATGGTAAGCATTTTAAGCTTTGTGGGCCAGGACTTCATGGCATTTTTCCTTCAACCCTTTAAAAATGTAAAATCCATTCTCAGCTGGAGGCCATAAAAAATAGGCAGTGGTCTGGGTCTTTATCCAAAGACACCCAAAACACTAAGTCAAAAAGACATGCATCCATATGTTCATTTTAGCATTGTTTACAATAGCCAAGATATGGGAGCAACCTAAGTGTCCATCATTATATGAGTGAATAAAGAGGTTGTGAAAAATATACAATGGAATATGACTCAGCCATAAAAAAAATATCATCTTGCCATCTGCAACAACATAGAGATGGGCCCAGAGGGTATTGTGCTGAGTGAAATAAGTCAGAGGAAGACAAATGCCATGATTTCACTTTTATGTGGTGTGTAAGGAGGAAGCAGAACAGAAACAGACTCATCGACTCAGAGATCATTTTGATGGTTGCCTCATGGGAGGGAGTTGGAGGGATGGGTGAAGGGATGAAGAAATACAAAACTGGTAGTCACAGACTGGTCGCAAAAATGTAAAGTACAGCATCGGGGAATTTAGTCATTGTAATAACTATGATGTCAGATGGTTACTAGATTTATCTGGGCGATCACTTAGTTATTTAATTTCTTAAAAAATGTCTACTCACTGGGTTGTACACTGAAACTAATATAATAGTGTGTGTCAAGTGTAATTGAAAACAAAACAATGTAAAAAATGTTTTAAAGGCAGGAAAGGCGGGATAGCCCAGTGCGGACTCAGCTGTCCCCTCAGCTCCTGGCAGGAGGCTGGCCTGCTCTCTGCACCTACCTCCCAGCACAGACCTGTTCTGTGGTGGGCGGAAGGTGCTGCTGCAGCCCCAGGAAACCATATCAGTGAAAAATTAGTTGGGGGCGGGGTTAATGTGGCTGTAAAAGGGTACCTGAGGGACTCTTATGCTGGGACTGTTGGTATCTTACTTTTTAAATATAAATGTGAAGGTCTAATTAGCCTTATTAAACAATTTGTGAAATGGGCAGTATATCATCTAGGGAGCAGAGAGATACCCCCGCACTGTCTGTGTCTTGACCTTGTGGATGTCAGTCTCCTGGCTGTGGTGTGCTCTGTATTTTTATAAGATGTTAGAGTTGGGGAAATGGGTAAAAGGTGCACAGGATCACTGTATTTCCAAGACTGTATGCTAATCTACAATTATCTCAATAAATTTAACTTTTAAAAAATATATTTTTATTGATTTCAGAGAGGAAGGGAGAGGGAGAGAGTAGTAGAAACATCAATAATGAAAGAGCTGCATTGATTGGCTGCCTCCTGCACGCCCCCTGTGCGGGATCAAGCCCACAACCCGGGCATGTGTCCTGACCTGGAATTGAACTGTGAACTCCTGGTTCATAGGTTGATGCTCAACCAGTGAGCCACACTGGCTGGGCAAATGTAAAAATTTTTTTAAAGTTCTAACATGCTGATTGGAAACTCAAATATTGTATGTATTTATACATGTATGCATGCAGTGGGTGGTGGTGTGTGGATCCCTGCCCTGTAGCCCTAAAGACACTCTAATCTGCATCTGTCAACAAGCCAGGTGCACAGTTCTTCGTTTTCCTTCCACCCTGAGTAGTCACTGGCCCTTTGGCAGAGCCATCTGATGCTTGTTTAGCATGTGGGAAACTGCAATTAGAATTGCCAAGTGTTTTAAATTTGTGAGGTATCTATGGAAAGAAAAGCCATGGTATAGAGCAGTGGTCGGCAAACTCATTAGTCAACAGAGCCAGATATCAACAGTACAACGACTGAAATTTCTTTTGAGAGCCACATTTTTTAAACTTAAACTTCTTCTAACACCACTTCTTCAAAATAGACTCGCCCAGGCCGTGGTATTTTGTGGAAGAGCCACACTCAAGGGGCCAAACAGCCGCAGGTGGCTCGCGAGCCGCAGTTTGCCAACCACGGGTATAGATATTAGTTTAAGCTCTTTAAGCCATAAAAGAATGTTAAATTTTTTTAAGCAATGGGAACTGATAAATGAAAGGAGAGAATCAAGCAATTGTCTTACCAGTATAACTGCATTTCAGGATAACCTGTCAGTTGAGGAAAAACTCTTCTTGATAGAGTAATTCCAGGTACTAAGTACAGGAGAAATGATAGAAGCAAACCATTTTACAACTCCTAATGAAATCACAGATCTATGCAAATGGGGAACTTTATAATGATGGATCAAGATAATAACACCTAAATTCACTCATCACTCAAGACAGCCAGACATGCCTCCTGATGTGATACAATAGGGAACAGAGAGCATCTATTACTCTGTTAATTAAACGTGAATTTGATTACGCCTCCGGATCCTACTATCTGCAGTCAATCAAAATCGAGTCAGGAGTGTTCCAGCTCAAGATGACGATGTTATAGGATTCTGATCTCAAGTCCTCCCACAGACACAAGCTACAGTTACATACAAAACAATTTCCTCTGACAGAAACCCAAAACTAGCTGAGCAACTCCCATAATTGGGGCAAATGAGGGAAAACCCCACATCAAATGGGTAGAAGAGGCTGAAATTCAATTTTGCCATAAACCCCACCCCTGGTGCAATGACCCACAAGTAGGAGGGGACTCACAACCCTGAGAGAAGGGCCCCCAAAACATCTAGTTTTGCAAGCCAATGGGCTCACACTAGGCCAGAGCGATCTGAAAAACATCAAAATAAATTAAAACTTTGAAACAAGTGGAGATGGAAATACAGTATACCAATACCTATGGGATACAGCAAAAGCAGCTATAAAAAGAAGTTCAAGGCAATAAATGCCTACATGAAAAAACAAGAAAGGTTCTCAAAAAACAACCTAACTTTACAGCTCAGGGAACTAGAAAAAGAACTAAGCCCAAAGTTAGTCGAGGAAAGGAAACAGCAAAGATCAGAGCAGAATTAAATGAAATAGGAGCTAAAAACATAATACAGCCCTAGCTGATTTGGGTCAGGGGATAGAGCGTCGGCCTGTGGACTGAAGGGTCCCAGGTTCGATTCCAGTCAAGGGCACATGCCAGGTTGTGGGCTCAATCCCCAGTAGGGGTGTGTGCAGGAGGCAGCCAATCAATGATTCTCTCCCATCATTGATGTTTCTATCTCTGTCTCCCTTCCTCTCTGAAATCAATAAAAATATTTTAAAAAATACAAAAGATGAATAAAATTAAGAGCTGGTTTTTGAAAAGATAAACTCTCCAAGAAAAAAAGAGTGGACTCAAATAAAATCAGAAATGAATGAAGACATGTTACAATTGATACCACAGAAATATGAAGGATCGTAAGGGACTACTATGAACAATCATATGCCAGCAAATTGGACAACCTAGAAGAAATGAATCAATCCAAGAAACATACAACCTACTAAAACTGAATCATGAAAAAATAAAAAATCTAGTCCTGGATGTTGTTGCTCAATGGTTAGAGCATTGGCCCACCCACCAAAGGGTCATGGGTTTGATTTTCATTCAAAGGCGTGTGCAGGTTTGATCCCCGGCCTGCAAGGGTGCATGTAGGAGGCAACCAACCAATGTGTGTCTCTCACCAGTGGTTCTCTGTCTCTCTCTCTCCCTCTCCTGCTCCCTTCCTTCTTACTTCCCTACCATGCTTTCTAAAATCAATGGGAGCCGAAACCGGTTTGGCTCAGTGGATAGAGCGTTGGTCTGCAGACTGAAAGGTCCCAGGTTCAATTCCGGTCAAGGGCATGTACATTGGTTGCAGGCACATCCCCGGTGGGGGGTGTGCAGGAGGCAGCTGGTCGATGTATCTCTCTCATCGATGTTTCTAGCTCTCTATCCCTCTCCCTTTCTCTCTGTGAAAAATCAATAAAATATATTTAAAATAATAATAATAATAATAATAAAATAAAATCAATGGGAAAATATTCTTGGGTGAGGATTAACAACAACAAAGAAATAAAAAAATCTAAATAGACCAACTGCTAGTAGGGAACTTAAATCAGTAATCAAAAACCTCCCAACAACTCTAGCCGGTTTGGCTCAGTGGATTGAGCGTCGGCCTGCAGACTGAAGGGTCCCCAGTTGGATGCCAGTCAAGGGCACATGGCTGGGTTTCGGGCTCGATCCCCAGTAGGGGGTGTGCAGGAGGCAGCCTATCAAGGATTCTTTCTCATCATTGATGTTTTTATCTCTCTCTCCCTCTCCCTCTATGAAATCAATAAAAATATATTTAAAACAAAACAAACAACCTTCCAAAAAATAAAAGACCAGGACCCGATAGCTTCACTAGTGAATTCTACCAAACATTTAAAGAATTAATACTCAAACTTTTCAAAAAATAGAAGAGAACACATCCAACTCATTTTATGAAGCCAGCATTACCTGAGAGCAAAACTGGACATGGGCACCACAAGACAAGAAAATTGCAGGCCAATATTTCTGATGAACACAGATGCAAAAATCTTCAACAAAATATTAGCTGGATTCAATAATACATTAAAAGGGTCATATGGCCCACCTGGTGTGGTGGTGTAGCTCAGTTGGTTGTGTGTCATCCCATGTTACCAGGAAGTCACTGGTTTGATTCCTGGTCAGGGCACATGCTCCGGTTGTGCGCTCTATCCCTAGTAGAGGGAGTACAGGAGGCAACCTATCAATGTCTGTCTGTCTGTCTGTCTCTCTCTCTCCCCTTTCCTCTCTCTAAAATCAATTAAAACATTTTTTTAAAGGATCATACACCATGATCAAGTGGGATTTATTCCAGGGATGCAAAGATGGTACAACATCTTACAAATCAATGTGATATACCACATTAATAAATGAAGGATAAAAGTCATATGATCATCTCAATAGTTGTAGAAAAAGCATTTGACAAAAATCACCATTCATTATGATAAAAACTCTCAACAATGTGGGTATAGAGGGAATGTACCTTAACACGATAAAGACCATCCATATATGATAAACCCATAGCTAAAGCTAACGTCATACGCAGTGATGAAAAAGCTGAAAGCTTTTCCTCTAAGATCAGGAACAAAATAAAGATGTTCCTCTCACCACTTTTATTCAACACAGTATTGGACGTTCTAGCCAGAGCAAGTAGGCAAGGAACAAAAAAGCATCCAAATCAGAAAAGAAGTAAAACTCACTATTTGCAGATGACATGATATTATATATAGAAAACCTAAAACATCAAAAAGCTGTCAGAATAAACAAATTCAGTAAAATTATGCTACAAAATCAATCTGCAAAAATTAACTGCATTTCATGAGTAAATAATGAATTATAAGGGAAATTAGGAAAAGAACCCCATTTACAGTTGCATCAAAAAGAATAAAGTACCTAAAATAAATTCTACACTAAAAACTATTAAGGCATTAATGCAAGAAATTGAAGAGGATACAATGAAATGGAAAGATATTCAGTGTTCATGGAGTGGAGACTTTTCTTAAAATGTCCATACTACTAAAGCAATCTACAGATATAATGCAATCCCTATCAAAATTCCAATGGCATTTTTCACAAAAATAGTACAAACAATTCTAAAATGTGTATGGAACCAGAAAAGACCCTGAATACCAAAATAATACTGAGAGAAAAAGACCCCTCCAAATAAAGCCAGAGGCATAACACATCCTGATTTCTAACTCTATTACAAAGCTGTAGTAATCAAAACAGTATGGCATTGGCATAAAACAAATAGATTAATGGAACAGAATAGAAAGCCCAGAAATAAACCCACATATAGGTGGTCCATTAATTGATGACAAAGAAGCCAAGAATAAACATTGGGGAAAGAACAGTCTCTAGGCTGGGAAAACTGGACAGTCACATGCCAAAGAATGAAACTGGGCCATTATCCTACATCATACACAAAACCCAACTCAAAATAGATTAAAGATTTAAATGCAGCCCTAACCGGTTTGGCTCAGTGGATAGAACTTCAGCCTGCGGACTGAAGGGTCCCAGGTTCAATTCTGGTCTAAACAAAACAAAACAAAAAAGATTTAACTGCAAGGCCTGACCCACTAAAACTCTTAGACCAAAACATAGTGGGTAATCTCCTTCACATCAGTCTTGACAATTACGTTTTGGATTTAACACCAAAAGCAAAAGTAACTAAAGCAACAGGAGTGAGACTACATCAAACTAAAAAAACTTCTGCCCAGCAAAGGAAGCTATCAACAAAACGAAAAGCAGCCTACCAAATGGAGGAAGATATCTGCAAACCATTTATCTAATAAGGGGTTAACTTCCAAAATATACAGGGTGAGGCAAAGGTATGGAAAATAGCACGATAATTAATAAATAACAACACAAGATTAAACCCTGTTTTGGGTACTCACAATTGTAAACCTACTTTTGCCCCACCCTGTATAAACAACTCATACAACCAATAGCGAGATAACAATCTTATTAAAAAATGGGAAGAGGATCTGCATAAACATTTTTCCAAAGAAGACATACACAGAATTAAAGGAAACGGGGGGGGGGGGGAGGGGGGGGATAAAAAAAAAAAAAAAGAAGACACAGATGGTCAGCAGGTACATGAAAAGGTGCTCAACATCACTAGTCACCAGGGAAATGCAAATCAAAACCACAATGAGGTATCCCCTCACATCTCTTAGAATGGCTGTTATACAAAAAAGACAATAAATAACAAATGTTGGTGAGAATGCTGAGAAAAGGGAACCCTTGTGCACTGTTGGTGGAAATATAAATTGGTGCAGCCACTATGGAAAAGAGCGTGGAGGTTCCTCAAAAAAATTAAAAATGGAACTACCATATGATCCAGCAATTTTACTTCCGGGTATTTGTCCAAAAGAAACAAAAATACTAACTTTAATAGATATCTGCACCCCATGTTCATTGCAGCATTATTTGCAACATCAATACATGAAAACAACCCGCGTTTCCATCGATGAATGAATGAAGAAAATACGATTGATAGGCATAGACAGACACACACACACAGGAATATTATTCTGCCAAGAAAAGGAGGAAATCTTGCCATTTGTGACAACATGGATGGACCTGGAGGGCATTATTCCAAGTGAAATCGTTCAGACAGATATCGACAAATACTGTATCATCTCAGCTATATGTAAGTGGAAGCAAACAGAGAAAGAAGCCCAAGCTCAAGGATACACAGAACCGATTGGTGGTTTCGAGAGGCAGGGGGTGGCGGGGGTGGTGAAATGGGTGGAAGTGGCCAAAACTTTTAAAACTTCCCGCTATAAAGTAAGTCCTGGGACGTACTGCACAGCCTGGTGACTGCAGTTAATACTGTTTGTATCTGGAAGTTACCTAGAGATTGGGTCTTACACGTTCTCATCACAAGGAAAGAAACTGTAACTATGTGGTGGCAGATTGATTTCTTTCTCCACATCTGCATGGAGGCTCTAGCTTCTCAGCGTCATCACCGGTTGGCCACCGCCGAGTCCAAGTTCTAGTCAAATCCAGGCAAGGAAGCTCCGGGAGCCCTAAGAGCTAAGCCTTTAAATCCAGAATTCAAGTGCACCCGTGGTCAGGGAATTCAGTTCCATCTTGTTATATTCTGTTCTTGCCCTAACAGCCTTCAGATACACGCCCACACATCCCCCCATTCCTGCCGGCGCATGCTGGGAATAGCTCACATTTTTTCCTGGGCTGTCACTCTGCCCGTCAGTGGCAACAAAGGAGTCCTTGAGAATGAGCCTCTCTCTGCAAGGCCATCTGCCTCCAGTCAGCCAGCCTCCTCAGCCGGCACAGGAGGGCAGGTATGTGCCCGGGCCGGGAGGCTCAGGGAAACTTCTGGCTTGAAGACTCTCAGTTTCGTCTGAGTCCAACCAGAGGCCGCCCTTCCAAGTCCCCGGGCCCCACCCTCCCCAATCGGTATCTTAAATCTCACGTGGGAACCGTAAGGTTGTGAATTCAGCTGATGTCATCCTGCGACCGCACCGTGCAGGGCAGTTGGGTTTTCAGCAGCATCTGCCCCCTGGCCACCCGAAGCGGTGCCGTCAGAGCGGCCAGGAGGCTCCTGTGACCTGGGCCGAGTTTGTCATCTCTCTGGGTAAGCACCCCAGCGCCCCAGGAACCAGCCCCACGCTAGTCCTCCCGGACATCATTCCTGCCGCACAAGTCACGTGAAACCCAGGTCCCAGGCCCGAGGCATTTGCTGCAGGAGACCCTGCATCGCGAGCAGAGGTGGCCGCTGAGTGGTAATGCCACCAGGTCATCATTCCATTTCCCACTAGCAAGGAGCTCAAAGGCACCCCCAAATTAACCCCCACCCAGGTCCAACCTTGGAGGGTTTGTCTCCCGAGACCATTCCTGGTACCATTTCATCAGCCAGCATGCAGTCAAGAAACCAATGAAGCCAGTAATTTAAACAGAAAAAAACAAACAGTAATTTAAACAAAGATTAGTAAGAAAGCGGTGAACTACTAAGAAGGGTGAGCGAGTACACGAAAGGAAGAGCAGCAGCAGCCACAGGAAGCAGCCACGACCCTCCAGCACCTGGAAACCCAAGAGCCTCTCGAGGCGGAGGCCCTAGCCCGTGAGGGGCAGCACGGCTGGCTACCCCCCTGCCCTGGCAGAGACACGCGCTGGAGGGTACCGGCTGCAGCCCCCGGAGGGCGTGAGCCACAGTCCAACCAGGAGGGCCGCCGGGGTGCCATCTCAGGCCCCTCGGTCCGCGTGCTCGCTTTCGCCCCGAGAACCGCAAGGCCTTGCAAGTCTCTTGCCAATTCTACGCTGTTCCCCCAGCGCCCTCTGTTGGCAGAGGGGAGACGTGCACAGGGCCCGGAGCTGCTCCATCATCCCGCCCGGGGCCGCTTGGGGAGCTGAATCAGTTAATAAGCCGCACACTAGACTCATTTGCAGGAAATGCAGGAAAGCATCCTGCTAAATTCAGAATGTGGAAAAATTCTACAAACCAAATGACCAGGTTTCTTCAACCACAAAATGGTGAGAATGAAGTGGGGGAGCTACCAGGACGCAAAAGACTAAATGCAATGGGTCGTCTTTGTCTGGATTATGCTGAAAAAACAAAAAAAAAACCAAAAAACACACCACAAAAAACAAAACCCAGGGTAAAGCACCATGAGAAATGAGAGAAATGTTAACACCAAGAGGACATTCGACATTAAGGAAATGTTCGCTTGCTAATGGTATGATGGTTGAGTGCCCCGAGGTGAAATGTTTACGGATGCAGGAAGTCTGGGATTCGCTTCTCAATAACCCGGGGAACGGGTGTTTACTGGTAAAACATGGGCGGCCACAAACAGATAATCATGGGTTATGGGTTCTGTGCTAATGTATTTGAAATGTTCATCCTAAGACATCCACAAAAATCCCTCCCCCAGACACTAGAATATAGCACCACTCACCTCAGCCTCAGGAGCTCTACGTGCCGGGGCTTGACAGGGAGGTGGAAAGCCAGTCTCCAGGGCGGCCACAACGGCTTCGGGACGGAATACGCCAAAGGGCACCCTTCCAGTCGGGTTCTGAGAAGCCTGTTTCCTACTCTCCTTCTCTCGCCTTAAATCTTAGCGAGACGAGGAGCAAAGCCTCCTGGTCAAGCACGTGCTGGAGTCACAACACCTGGGGTGGATCCTGGCTCCCGTTAGCAGCCAGGAGATTCAGGCAAACAAACTACTCAGCCTCTCAGGACCTAGTTCCCACCTTTAAGGGGTTACACGAGTAACATGTGTTACCAGTTTAGGAGAGTGCCCCGCCCATGGTTAAATACTGAGTGATCTTTTAAAATTTCAACAAATTCTATTTAACACGCTTGACAGAATGGAGCTAAGGTTTTAAAAAGGAGAGAGAAGGGAGAAAAGAATGCCAGGGAAGAACAAAGGAATATAGTGGGAGCTTGCAGCCTGCTTTCACCCCATCACCAGGGTGCCACTGAGGTTGGGAGTTCCCGACTTCCAAGTTTTATTCCGTCTCTAATTAAAGGCATAAATCTGAGCTGTAAAATCAGAGAAACCCGGGAAGAAAACCACAATAGTCCCAGCAAGTTAAAGCCAATGACAAGCCCCCAAGGATTCCTCCACGTGCCCATTAGAAGGGATGCTTCGGTGCAAACACACAGGACCCTTAACAGGGAGCAGCTGGTGAGGGAACCACAGGCTGAGCGTGCAGGCGGCGCCGGCTCTGAGGTCCAGTTCCCAAGGAGAGCAGTTGCTGAGCTCATCTCTGGAAAGTTAATTATGGTTCATTCCCAGTCACCAGGGAGAACTACAGCATCCTAAAGAAACCCTCAACACCCAGAGGTGGTAACTGGGCAATATAAAGGGCAAATTAAGAGTAGCCAGGGGTAGTGTAAGGCAATTTACAGTTACAGCGAGTTCTGGAATGGTCAAACTCAATGTCAAGACACAAGTCAAACAGAATAAAATTATTGTATAGAGAAGGAAAACAGAAGTAGCTATGGGAATTATATTGATGGTGAGGTAGTTGTCTAAGAAATGACAGAGAAAATACTAAAAATGGTCCTTACACTGATAATACTTGAGTATAAAAAAAAGTGTACAGCCGAAACCGGTTTGGCTCAATGAATAGAGCGTCGGCCTGTGGACTGAAAGGTCCCAGGTTCGATTTCGGTCAAGGGCATGTACATTGGCTGCGGGCACATCCCTGGTAGGGGGTGTGCAGGAGGCAGCTGGTCGATGATTCTCTCATCGATGTTTCTAGCTCTCTATCCCTCTCCCTTCCTCTCTGTAAAAATCAATAAATAATTAAAAAAAAAAAGTGTACATAAAAATCACAGTAACTTCAGTATTTCAGCTTATAGGTCCCCCCCCCCCCCCAATTTCGGTATTCATTTCCCTCCATTTAACATATTCAAGCATGTGTTTAGAAACATGATCATCCTTTCTGGGCTAAGAATACAATTGAAAGGGTTTCCTACATACTGGAACTAGCCCTGTGACTGTTATAACTCCTTACTAGATCACTTGTCATAAGCCAGTGGTTCCCAAACTTTGCTGGGAATTAACAACAAAAATCCTTTTGTTCAGGCCACATCCCATATTAATGAAATCAGAATGTCTAGGGATGGGAGTCAGGTCTCAGTATTTTCTTTAATCTTTTAATTAATTAAATGTAGAGAAACATTAATTTGTTGTTCCACATATTCACATGTGCCCTGACCAGGGATCAAACCTGCAACCTGGGCGTACTGGGACAACACTAACCAACTGTGCTACTTGGCTAGGGAGGCCTCAGTAACTTTTAAGACCTCCAGATTATTCCAAAATACAGCTATGTGAAAACCAGGGAAGTAAACGGGTGAATTGCCCCACTTCTCGTGAAGAAAATTGCTCATACATGGTAAAAACTTTAGCTACAGTCTTTTAAAGGGATGGCATACCATCTAAACTTTGGATTTAAAAAGGAAGACAGAGTCTCTGTCCTGGGATAATGGTGAGTTTCCATACACTAACATTCAAAACAATAGTTTATGCTTTTTTGTAAATCTTGACTCCCTGTACAACAATTTAAAAATCAAAGTTTTCCTGGGGGGGGGGGCGGAGGCGGGGGAGTAAAATCATCCAGGGTTAAGTGATGACAGAAAATTACTGCCAGATACTCTGCCAGAACAAGGAGAGAAAAGGTCAAATACACTGGTTTAAAATAGGATACTTCAGAGCTGGGGTCAAACTGCTCAGGTCTAAAGAAAAACAAAAGGTCTTTCAGAAGACCATGTTTCTGACAATATCACTGCAAATTTAGAACATCACACTAAATATTTGTTGACTTTGCTACCATTTTTAGCAAGAAAGTGACCTCCTACAAAGTTATTAACACAACTCCATTACCAAAAACGACTTGAAATATATTTTCTCTAGGTTATAAATTTAGAGACTACAATTTAGACTAAATCCTGAAATTCAAAATGGCTACTCATTGACAAATACATAAGCTTCTCAAAGGACAAGGTCTCAAATTGTTAGTCTACATAGTCAAGGTTGCAGATCCCCTTGCCAGGGTTTGAGATAACACAATTTAATACAGTAATGAAGACAAAAGTACGTTTCAATGCTTTCTCTCTGGAAAGAATGTTCAGCACAGCTTGACAACACTTTCATTCCAGTTCTCTTTTTAACATTTTTCAAACTAGTTCCCTCCTGAGAGGACAATATTACCATCCTCCTACAGCAGAGGCATGCCATTCATTCACCATTTTCAAAGACAGACAATAGGTCATGGGTAAAGAATAAAAACTATCAGACTCCAAAATCCAGTCACTTTTTATTGACTTTGTTAATGTTACAAGAGTTCTTGCACTGCCAAACCATGCCTGAGAATTCAAAGAAAGAAATGGTACAATGGACATCCTCTCCACCCATCATACAGCATATTAAAACTTGATTCATGTGCATTTTGACAATTTCACAATCTTTTAAAAAGTTGTAACAAGAGTTGGTTTTAAATCTCCTGCAGGTCTTGTTTTCTAGTACAGTAAGCCATTAAATAAGTCCCACATACCCATCTCAGTTCATTCCTCAGTAATACAACCCTCAACAAAATTCTGCTGGAAAAAAAAATGCATACTTTTCAGGGAAAATATGTGGCTCAAGGTCCAAGAGATTTGTTAAGATTTTTGGTTCCCAAATGAAGTCTTCAGTTTAACCAAGAATCCCTTATTTCTCGCTTAATCATCCAACCTCTCCTTGGTTTGCTCAGCAACTCGCCCAAACACATCTGAAGACAGGCGTCCCAGCCCACCACCTCAGAGACCACCACATTATTGCCCAGGAATGGTTGGCAGTCCTGTCAGGAGATCTGGAACCCCCCAGGAGTCCGATTCCTGTGTTGACACTTTTATCAAGACTAAACTCCCACAGAAATATGCTCCCGTATCAGGCTAGTTTTACTCACCCGCTTGCTTCACTCTTGCCAGTAGCAAGTCTGCAACTCCCCCGATTTGGCAAAGGGATTTATTACAGAGAAACCAGACTCTGCATCAAGTGGTCGCACACCACTTTGACATATTTCTATTGAACCAAAGATACAAAACTAGGAAATTATCAAACTATCTCATTAGATGGAAAGAAACTTTTCAGTAAACCTGGCTATCTTCCTGAAGTCCCTTTTCAGGACTAAAAATGACTGAATAGTTTAGGCTGTAATTACGAAAACAGAAGTGCTACATCGCCTGTGGTTTGCCCCTGATTTTAAATGAACAGCATCAAGACACACCAGAGGGTTGGTAACAGAGCTACCCCAGGACAATCTACAGAATGTCCAGTAACTTAAAAATTTGGGCACAAATATATCTGAAATTGTCAAAGACTATGCAAGATCCATGAAACCTAAGTGGGTTTTAGGTTGAGGTTCTGCTCACGTTGCTTTGAATTTGTAAGAATGGGTCAGTGGATCCCCTTGGCCTGAGCAGAAACCATCCTCTTTCCACTGCAGTTAACTTTACAATTAGACCTGATTGGAGGAGGCTTTAGCAGCACCTGAAGTAGAGCCCCCTGCACCCACTGCCCTTTCCATCAAAGGCTTTTTGGTTCCCCTCTAGGGATTGGCAATTTCACAATTCTAATGCATATTTCAGGTCACTTACTTAACCAAGCAATATGCTCTGTCAAAGAACTTCTTCCAAGTCAAAGCAAAAAAGGCCTTAATGTGGAACATAGAGAAAGCACTACCCCAATGAAAAATTACTAAAAGAAACAAGATTATTCCCTCCCATGCCCCCTCCCCACTTGGTGGACCCAAGTTTCGTTGAATTTGTGGTTACCTCAGAATACAACTCAAAGTTTAAATTAGAAATCCCAGCCCTACACAGAGCATCCGAACACATCTGTTCTTTTGAGAGCGGCACGTTCCAGAGGTCTAACAGCCACAGCCCACTACAGAGCGCATTCCCGGAGGGTGGGGCACAGGACAGGTTAGTTAAGGTCACTTAAATCTTCATCTTTTACAGCAGATCAGAACCCAGACGCTGACTCTCTGCAGGATTTCTGATAGGAATCCAGTAGAGCTGGTTGTAAGTTCCATATCGCCACTTAAGAGCTGTAACGTTCTAATCCAGAAGTTGTGATCCACATGAGTGCAGCAAATCTGAGGTAGTCAACCTTACAAAGGCTCAGAATCTGAACATAAAAAGATTTTGAAATGACCACTGGCTGCCGTTTTTTGTGGGTTTGTGTGTGTTTTTTTTTTTGTATTTGCAGAGTAATTATTATGAGAGAACACTGCTGAATCTAGTTCACACATTTATAACAATGAAAATCCTCCTAAATTCAATATACACAGAGCAGTTGTGACACTTGAAACTTCCATAGTGCGATAGGGCCGGTCACTTATATCGAGGGGTCTGCATCGGTTGCTGTCGGTCCAGCAGAGATCAGATGACGAATGGCTGTTCATGGTGGTTAGCGGTGGTCTAGTTACCTTGGAAGGGGTAGCAAAGACCATTCCTTAATTGTACTGTGTGTGGCTGTTTGTTTGATTTTCAAGCACAGTGTACTGGTTGTCTAGCTGAAGTTTAAGGGCCTGGTTTTTTGAAACCTCATCCCTACCTCTAGTTTTGTGTCTTACTACTTCAAAGCTCTTCTCCATTTCTTTATCCCTAAGGGAAAATAAACGTAATCAGTAAGTATTTCTTGAGGTTTTTAAAAAATATTCTTCCTTGAGTTAAGAAAAAAAAGCCACCCCTTAGAGGAATCTTGAGGGACAGGAGAGGAAAACGAGTCTATAAAATCCTTATCAAACCCTTTTTAAGGCTTCAATTGAACAGAAAACATAAAACACTGCAACTGAAGCTCCATGGCCCCATTTCCTGTGGTAGCAAATCTACTGTAGTGTTCAGTACTGTTAACTGCAAATCTATTTTGGGACCAACTTGAAGACAACTGGAAAGTTAAAAAGCTCTGTGATAACATGGTGATTCCTTCTGAGACTCACTTTTACTGTTAGCAATTAATAAGCAATACATCTCTCTTTCCTTATGCATAAGAGTACCAATTTTCTCACTCAGTCAAGTTCTCATTATTCAATGACTTCTCCCCACTTCTATTTCATGGGAGTGGATCATAAGGACGAGTGTGCCGAATCACTGCCCCTCATTTTGTAGGACAGGGCAGAGGCGCAAGTCCAAGTGGAGGTTTAAACTCAAGCCAGCTGTGGTCTCACCAGCTGTGGTCTCACCAGCTGTGGTCTCAAAGAGGCAAAACGGCTGAGATTTAATTTTAAAGTCACCCCCCCCCCCAAAACAATTATATCCAGCTGATACCATTTAATTTCTTCCCATTTTATTTATTTTTTAAAACTCATGGCCCTAACAGATGTGGATGTGCCATATGTGGTCATTTAACTCCAGGTAGCATTCATTTTAAGTACCTGCTGAAATAAGATTTTAATATTAGATTTATAAATGCCAACGTCTTCCATCTACTCACATTTACTGGGAATATAACAAAATAGTCCTCTTTCATGTCGTTTGCACATTATAAGGAACATAAACCAGCAATAATGTACTTGTAAAGAATTCTAATTTGTGAAAATAACACGGCAGCTTAGTCATAGCTACAGAACATAAACCAGGGATAAGAGAAACTTCTGCAGACAAAGTTTGTCTTTGGTGCTCCTTCCCATCTCCCCCTCCAGGGCACATGAGTCCCACTCTAAATTCTCAGCTGCCTGTCTGATGCAGCTTAGAATTTACAAGTTAAGAGCACCCCTTCCTCATGGGCTTTTATATTTCCTACACCCATCCCACTCCACACCAAGGGAAGGGTCCCAAAAACACAATGTGGGAATTACTTACTTTCGGCTTTCTACATGCTTGGCAGTGGACTGCAGGGATGGGAACTGTGTATCACTGTATATTTCTGGTGGTCCTTGTGGTGTTTTCCTTGTTGTGGTTAACCTGGCTCCAGGAGGCCTATACACACCACTAGTCATTGCCGGTTCTGGGGTTTCTGTAACTAACATTTCATAACAGTTTAGAGAAAATATTCAGAAGCTTGGCATTTTAATAAACTAGTCCTGCAAAGGAGAACTTTAGTTTCTCCTCTGATTAGAGGGGATGCCATGGGAGGTTTACAAACAGCCTAGGACATGCTCTGCCATATCTGAAAAGATCACTCTTGCTGCTGTTAGACCAGATAAGAAACTATCTCAGTCATTCATATAACAAAATGACAGTTCAAAGCCAGGGAGTAGCTGTGGAACTGCTGAGAACTAGTCATATAAAGAGTGAATTAAAAAAAAAAAAAAAAGTGAATTTATTTTGAAAGTAAGCCCAAAAGAATTTATGGACACATTAGATTTAGGTTTGGAGCAAGAGAAAGGCTTTGTCAAAGGTGACTGTAGCCCTGGCCGGTTTGGTTTAGTGGCTAGAGCGTCGGCCTGTGGACTGAAAGGTCCCAAATTTGATTCCGGTCAAGGGCACATGCCTGGGTTGCGGGCTCGATCCCCAGTAGGGGGCATGCAAGAGGCAGCCAGTCAATGATTCTCTCTCATCACTGATGTTTCCATCTCTCTCTCCCTTCCTCCCTGAAATCAATAAAAATATATTAAAAAAAAAAAAAAAGGTGACTGCAAAGTTTGTGCTAAGAGACTGAAATTACAGCACTGAGGTAAGAGCTATGGGGTGCAGCATATACACGAGCTCAGTTTTGGACATGTTGAGAGTGAGGTGCTGGGTAGGCAGTTAAGATAAACATGTCTGGAATTCAGCAGAGCTCTGAGCTAAGATGTGAATTTGCAGGTCATTAGCATATAGAGAGACTGCCAAGGGAGACTGAACCAACCAACAGAGGGGCAGAATTCAGTGTCCTGGAAACCAACAGAAGAGCGTGTTTCAAAAGGGTGATCAACTGTGGCAAATGTTGCTGATGGGACAAATCAGATGAGGACTGAGACTTGGGCAATGGGTTTAGCAATGCAGAAAGCAGAAGGGATCACTGACAGATGCAGTTTGAAAAATAAAAAGTTAAATGGAGAAACATATACATAGCAAAATGCCAAAACGCATGCAAAAATACTGACGTAGTAGTTATCTGTGATCTCTGGAAGTAAGATTTGGGGTGATTTGTTTTTGTTTATATTGGTCTATATAGAATAATGGGTATACATTAAAGCAGTGATTTCAATCAGTGTGCCACAAGAATTTTTAAAACATGAATACCTGACTATTTAGTCAGGGACACTGATCTCTTTGACAATAGCCAACCACAACAATAACCACATGGTGTGAATGAATAAAAATTATACCTTTTTTGTCAGATAGGCAAAAAATACACTTTTCAGTGTCAGAATTTTAGTAATTATTTTATGTGTGCCACGAGATGAAAAAGGTTGAAAATCATTGTATTCAAGCATTGTTTCTCAAACTTCCTTTTCATTACTGCCCTCCTAAGGAGCATTTTTAAACATCTTTTTCCTAACCACCACTGCCTCCCTCCCCCAGAAATGTTAATACCACAAATACATACTGTACATCTGTTTACATACTTTGGCCCTCTGATGGGTCACAAAACCACTGTAAGATCTAAGGTTTCATCCTAGCCAAGTAGCTCAGATTGTTAGAGCATTGTTTCAATATGCCATGGTTGTAGGTTCAATCCCCAATCAGGGCACATACAAGAATCAACCAATAAATACATAAATAAGTGGAACAACAAATTGATGCCTCCCTCCCTTCCTCCCTCAAAAAAAAAAAAAAAAAAAAAAAAAAAACAATAAAAAGAATATAAAAATAGCCAGGCCGGCTGTGGCTCAGTGGTTGAGTGTCAACCTATGAACCAGGAGGTCACGGTTCAATTTCTGGTTGGGGCACATGCCCAGATTGCGGGCTTGATCTACAGTGTGGGGCGTGCAGGAGGCAGCTGAGCCAATCAATGATGTTTCTATCTCTCTTCCCTCCTTTCCTCTCTGAAATCAGTAATATTTAAAAAAAACAAAGTAATAAAAATGAACAAAATTATCTTTAAAAATTATACAAAAAAGTCTAAGATTTCATTACCCACCCCTGGGAGTGAATTCATGCTTCAAGATAGTAATATGGGGAATGGAAAAAAAAAAAAGACAAACATAGGTGAAACACAGGTAGCCAATATTCCTTAGTCAGCTGTCTAAAATTGAAATGCTTAAATATCTAAATTTGGCAAGTTAGTCTACATAAAAATTTAACTAGCCTACAAAAAAGCCTGTATCTTAACTTCCAAATTCCTTTGAATGTGAAAGTATTTAAGCCTCCTTCCCAGGAATGGGAAGGAGCCCTACTAACCCCAACACAAACATGCATTTAGTAGAAAGCTGACCGCATATAAAATTATACACAGACATTTTCACGAAAATGAAATATTAAATTTACCAATTACTGGAGCAGGAGGTGCTTGTACCGGAGCTGTTTTATTCCAGGGACCTGAAGATTTTTCTACACCACCACCACCACCTCCGCCTTCTTCCCAATTATCACCAGGGTCTTCTCTTTTTTCACTATCATCTTCTTCCTTTTCACTATTGAAAAAGCAAGTGAATTCAATTACAGAACCACCAGGAAGACTGTCAGTCCAAATTTTTAGTTCTATCAATGCTGGTTTTGTATGACCCTGGAGAAGTCACTTAGGCTCTACAAAGTACATATGCTTATTTGTTTAAAAGATAGAAAAATTGGGGATTTTATTTATTTATACAGGACTTCCACTTGACTTCACATGAAAAAATATTTCATGCAGAAAAAAGGTTTAGAAAACCACATGGCCTGATAGTCTGCACTTCCCTTTTGCGAACCTCCTATACTCAAAAACATTTAGGAATACTTAACACACCGATATGCGAGGTCATCACAACCTGCGTGATTATATATAGCAGCCCCAAGAAAGAGCAGAGCGCCAGCTACTGGCTCAAGCAATGGAGGAAGAGTGACTGGCTTGCTTAACCTGAAATGCAGAGAAAAGGGCAACTTGAAGGATTCAAAGTACAATTACTAGATTTTTCTAGAACCAAAGTATACAACCAGGCATTTATGGTAAGCATATTTTCAGGGGTGGAATGAATGGTTTTTGAAAGTTGTATCTGTTAGTACACGTTACAAAATACTTTTGAAATACAAGAGATCCTCAGTGGAACACAGCATCCTAGAGTGCCTGCAGTTTTTTTTAAATGCCATTTTAAAATGTCTTTAGTCTTGAATTGACTTGATTCAGAAACCTGTGATTTTTTCAAGGTTTCTTTGATTATTTCTCCTTTGGCTAGATTACTTATGATTTTACATAAACCTGAATGTTCTAAAAGATCAAGCACATGTCTCGCTTCTCTATACTGCTGACTTCACAGCAGGGAGATAACTGCCAAATCAAACTTCCTTTCTGCAACTCCTGCCCTTGCTGATGAGGCACCTGGCACTGACCACCAACCTTTTCCCTGAATTCTCTCCCGTACCAATGGTGGTTTTCCCTAGGTCTTCAGTTTATCAATCTCCACTATGAGAACTACACTTTTCCCTGTTAAAAAAAAAAACTGCTGTTGTCTAAAGCTGACCCTTGGCCTTCCATCCTTTTAGACACTTCGGTATCTGATCCAAGATCACAGCCCTAACAATGTACAGATGACCCCCACGCTGACTATCTGACCTTCAAACATTGCGGCCTCTCTTGAATTCTGCACAAGAACATCTAAGGGTGCTTTCCTTCCATTTCTTTTAAAACAAGACAAGTCCTGGCTATAAAACAATTTTTTTGGATAGCTATCGCTCTCCTTTAAAGACACTTATGACTGTCCACCAACTGGACGTGATTCTAGAACTTAGGCTTAGGGTGGCAATCAGGAAGGGGGAAAGGGAACAAACCAACTGTATCTTCAATCTGCATCTAGAGCAGGATTTTACCTAAGATATGGCCAAGTGACGCTTCAGTTTTCCTTTTCGTTAACAAAGAATCCTATGAATCCATTTAAAATGTTACGCCTATACTAACAGGGAAGATTTCTTCACGTCATACAAACCAATAACTTACTAAAACAAAACTTATACATACACTTAAAATAGAAAGACATCTAGAATGATCTTTAAAATGTTAAAAGAAGTAGCCCAGCCAGCGTGGCTCAATGGATAAGTGTCGACCTATGAACCAGAAAGTCACAGTTCGATTCCTGGTCAGGGCACATGCCTGGGTGGCAGGCTCGATCCCCAGTGTGGGACATGCAGGAGACTGCTGATCAATGATTCTTTCTCATCATTGATGTTTCTATCTCTCTCTCTCTTCCTTCCTCTCTGAAATCAATAAAAGTAAATAAAAATAATAAAAAGCATAGTTTTTCTAATTCACAAAAAATGTTAAAGAAAAACTCTTGTTTGGTCTGATAGAATACTGAGAGTCACAAGTAAAAGAAAATTCTTTTATGTCTAGTATTTACCACCTCTTTACCTCAGAAAAAAGTGAAGAAATAATCATAGAATCTAAAATTACTGCTAGATGATAATCTTATTAAAAAATAAGAGTGATCTGTTTAATTAGATAGACTGCATATCTATAATGGGCAGAGAAAGACAACCTAGTATTTTGGCTTCATAAGATTCTGAAGTATTAGCTAAACTAAACATTGGAAATTGTCTCGTCAAGACCCTTCATCCAACAGAGGGAGATGCTAAGAGCTTTGCCAAAATGCCACAGTAATAACGGCAGGGTAGAAATTATTTAAATACCTTATTATTTTTTCATATTTACATATTTCAGAAAATGTTCAATCTCCAAATACCAAAGCCAGAACAAGATCCATGTTGCAAACACAATTAGGCTAAAATTCTGTGTCTGACCCACATATAATATATAGCGTCCCATCAGCTAAATTTGATGATTTTAAACACTATGATGTTATTGTTATTTCAGTATCACAATTCACAGTATTCTATCTTAAATGTGCATGTCTGTAAGGCACTATATTGTGGGATAGGGGAGAATGATGGTGCTAGAAAAGGAGTATTTACTGAATATCTACTATACCAGTCAGCCTTCTACTGACTTTAGAAAGTTAAATTGGAAACAACACAAAGCAGGGAGAAAACCCATTCTACATATGAGGAAACTGATACTCAGACATTTAAATACATTTTCCAGGGCTACAAAGTAGCAGAGCTAAGTCAGTGGGACTCCAGAGGTCATGTGCTTTCAGGTAATCTCTTATTTCATTTTATCCTCTTTCCAGTTCTAAGGCAGGGCACAGAAATTTTCTATTTTGAGATTTGAAGAATTCACTTTCTTTAGTAAGTTTGTTCAGGATTACACATCCTACAGCAGTATATTTATAAAGAACAGAACGTTCTTACCTCCTTATCTCAAAGGACATTACATGAGAATTTATGTATCCTTAACCCCCCAAACCCTCCTTCCCCAACACTAGGGAGAAGCAGCTAAAACAAAATCCAGACATGACCGTGCTTTTGCTGGAATGCTGGTTTGACACTTATCCAGCAACTGTTACAACAGTAGAACAGGGAGATAGAAATGGCCCCACAGCTATGCCTGGTGGCTTAAATGTCACTGCACCTCATGCAAGGACTCTTACTCTACCTCTTCATGGTAGACTACGTGTCTCTCTCCTGTAGCCCACAGCACCCTGCATATCACTGAAATGATCTACTGGTGTTTAGTAGAGCATGAGCTATTTTTACGACCATAATGTGTGGCACACACAGTAGTCACAAAAATTTGCTACAATAGATCTAGTTTGGATGCAGAAGCAATTTCTTCTCTTCAAAGGACAACTTAACCAGTCCTACTGAATGGGTTTAAACGCTCAACATTTAGTAACCTCAAGTACTAAATGAAATATTTCATTCTCCTAAAGGTCCATTTTAAAGATGGGAGAGGCCTACAGATCCTACTATCAACCAATAATATAAGCTCAAGTGGTAGGTCCCTTCAATCATCATCTCAATGGCTTCCCACTCAAGAACTTATCTATAAATAACATGACTTTGAATAAAATCTATTTAGACACAAAATTTGACACATGTCCTTAAAATACTCTTGGTACTTAAATTTCAGGCTAGTTGGTAAATGTGAGCTAGGACATTATAATACAGTATGTCTGTTGCTACTAAAATTTTCCTTTCAAATGAACACTTATCTATATATGTAATAATAAAAGCGTAATATGCTAATTAGACCAGACATCCTTCTGGATGAAGCTGGGGCTGCAAGGGAAGCCAGTGCCAGCAGCTGGGGGAAGGAAGGCAAATCCTTGCATGAATTTCGTGCATTGGGCCTTTAGTATATATATATAAAAGGCTAATATGCGAAGTGTCCCCTCAAGAGTTCAACCAGGAGCTCGATTGCTTGCTATGACATGTGCTGACCACCAGGTGGCGGCGTGGAACGGAGGAAGGCCCCAGCCAGGCCTAGGGACTCTACCCGTGCAGGAATATCGTGCACCAGACCTCTAGTCTTCAATAAGAGTACAACTTGCTAACCTACTATAAAGACAGTGTCAAGTACTTCAAGACTAGATCAATATCTGCAACTAACTAAAGATAAAGCAAATATGGCAAAAATGGTTGGTAGCCCTAGCTGGTTTGGCTCAGTGGATTGAGCATTGGCTTGTGGACTGAAAAGTGACAGGTTCAATCTGGTCAAGGGCACATGCCCGGGTTGTGGGCTTGATACCCAGTAGGGGATGTGCGGGAGGCACACAATCAATGATTCTCTCTCATCATTGATGTTTCTATCTCTCCCCTACCCTTCCTCTCTGAAATCAATAAAAAATATTTAAAAAAAAGATTGATAAATATAAGCAGAGTATAAGGGTACTATTTTTTTTTACTATTCTTGCAACTTTTCTGAAGTTTGTAATCCCCCAAAGCAAAGAGTTGGAAGAAAAAAAGACTATAAATTTCAAAATATATATTTAATTCACATGCGAGAGAGGAAGGGAGGGAGAGAGAAACAGCAATGTTTCCTTGCACATGTGTTCAATTGGGGATCGAACCTGCCACCTTTTGGTGTACTGGATGATGCTCCAACCAACTCAGCCACACAGACCAGGGCAAATTTCAAGACATTTTCAGTCAAATTCCAACATTTCATTTTCCTTGTCCTATACTGAGAGCAAGGCTGCCTCTCTCGTACATTGAAAAGAGAACACTGAACACTCAGAAGGATTTTGTCTGCATGGTTATACTAACACCAACCCGAACATGTCACTTTCTCCTATTACGTCCACAGTGAACTGACTCACTGGAGTCTGACGTGATTAGTCATGATAACCTTTTATGACTTCACTACTGCTTCTCCTCTAATTTAAATCAGGTGCCTTGTGGTTAAACAGCAGAGAAATTCCCAAGAGTAAGTCATTCTATTTACCTACTTATCTTGATTAATATTAATCAAGTGGGTATTTTACAAACATCCTGTTCAACGTCCTCACAGCACTCTTGAGTAGTCGTCTCAGTCTTGCAGGTAAGAACTAACATTCAAAAATAGCCCTAGCCAGTTTGGCTCAGTGGATAAAGCGTCAGCCTGCAGACCAAAGAGTCCCGAGTTTGATTCCGGTCAAGGGCATGGACCTCAGTTGCAGGCTCCTCCCCAGCCTGGGCCCTGGTTGGGGCTGGTGCAGGAGCAACCGGAGGCAACCAATCGATGTATTTCTCTTACATCGATGTTTCTCTTAGTCTTTCCCCCTCTCTTCCACTCTTCCTGAAAATCAATGGAAAAATAATCTCGGGTGAGCATTAACAAAAGGAAAAAAAAAAACTCATTAAAAAAAAGTGACTTCCCAAGGTCACACAGAAGCAGGGGTAAAATGCAAACCCAGATTTGTCTTTCTCCTAAAGTCCATCTTTTTGCCACGTTATCTACTCCATCTCATTGATGAAACGTGTCTTTCCTTGGGGACCCTATGGAGTTCCATGGTCAAGAACATTTAATTTGCAGTTTATAAGGATATTGAGTATAAAGTGAAAATCTCAGTCCCTGTTATTAAACTTCAGATGGCTTCTCACTCTCAAGCCCTGCCCAGGAGCTGTTAGATTTCCCTTTATTGAATGATTTATAAAAATGCAAATACAGACCCCCGACTCCATAGTGACTGAGGACCCACAAAAGTAGCTTCTTGAAGATATGTTTTTCAGTGTTAGTAGGTTAGAGGAATACCTCTGAATGGCCACTTAGGGGCAGTGACTAGATGGTAAGAATATTGAAAAACACACAATGTAAAAGCTGGTCTACCTCAGGTCAAGCAGAACTTAAACGCTCATCCTAGCTGAGATTTACTTATGCCCTTGGCAAAGGTGAAGGATGTAAGTACAACAGAACCTCAGTTCTAGAACCTAATTTGTTCTGGGTGTTCAAGAAGCGATTTGTTAGAAAACCAAAATAATTTTTTCTCCCATTAAAAATAATGTAAATTGAATTAATGCATTCCAGACCCTCAAATGATTCCTTTTTAACCTTTCTTATGTACAGTACATATCTAAGCTCAAGTATTGTTCTCACAACTTTCCTTTTCACTTTGCTGCTATCACTAACCTTCTTACAACTTATGGAAACTTACTGTATGTATTGAATAATCAGCACGAAAGGGTTGTCCCCTCAAGAACGCAAGTTTTGTTCGACAACCGAGGTTTGACTGTAATTTAAGGAATGTTTCACCATCTTGGGAGTAGCCGAAATGAAGATTAAAATAGCCTTGAATATGGATATGGGATATATACTTAATGACAAAAACAGGTGCAGTTTAAAATCCTCCATAATATAACAAAAGTCAATGTCTAACATTAACTTGAAACATTTTTCCCTCCAAAATTGCTACTCGCTAAAGTTCAACATGAGCAAACACTATGCCTCCAGTCATTCAAGTCTCCTCCAAGAATATGCAGTCAGAAGAGGCAGATCAAGAGCCTTATTCCACATCAAAACAGGAACCACACACACATGCAGTTCCATAAACCCAAATGGCTAAGGACTAAAACTCCAGTGTAATCACTGCTACTTAACACCAAGACAGAACCTCAAGAGCGGAGAAGCTACATTTCCTCCAAGTTCCCATCAGCAATCAGGTTTCACTTTGGTTAAGCTCATGAAATGATGTGAAAAAAGCTAGGACATTAATACCTAACTGTGGTAGATATTCAATAGATGTCAAAATTAGCCCTGGTTTTTGAATGAGTTTTAAGGCCATAAATATTACCATCTAGAGAGGTGAAAAGACATTATTTTTTTAAGGAAAATTTTCTCCACTGTGCCACGTGGTCACTGGCATAAGTAATTGCAAACTTCAAACTGGGATTAAAGGGTTTTAAATCTTAAACCAATGGAAGCCTATATTCACTTGTTTTTCCTACATTTATTTACATGAATCTAAAACTGACTGCCACAGGTTGGGCTTAAAAATATATATATATTTTTTTATTGATTTCAGAGAGGAAGGAAGAGGAAGAGATAGAAACATCAGTGATGAGAACCACTGATCGGCTGCCTCCTGTATGCCCCCCACTGGAGAATGCGTCTGCAACCTGGGCATGTGCCCTGACCTGTAACCTCCTGGTTCATAGGTCAACAATCACTCAGCCACCCTAGCCAAGCCATAAAATATTTCTTATAGTTTCAAATCTTCTAAAATTCAACCAATCCAATTTTTAAAAATTACTGTTTTCTTGCCCTGGCCAGTGATCCTCAATGGTTAAAGCATCGGCCTGAGGGATTCTATTCCCAGTCAAGGGCACATACCTGGTTTGCAGGTTCTATCCGCGGCCAGGTAGGGGTACGTGAGGGAGGCAACCAATTGTTGTCTATCATTGATGTTTTGAATGTTTCTCTCTACCTCTCTCGCTCCCTTCCACTCTCTCTAAAAATCAATGGAAAGAATTTCCTCTGGTGAGGATTAAAAAAAAAAAAAATTACGGTTTTCTTAAACTGTAAAAATAACATGTTTGATTCTGTTCCTATGAAATTCTAGGGAAAGTTAATCTATAGTGTTATCCTTGCGGGGTGAAGGCATTGGCTACACAGGGTTAGGAGGGGAGCTTTCTAACGTTCAGTTTCTTGACGCTGGTGCTGATTACACAGGTCGGTTTCACTGTGTGAATATATAAAACCTGTACTTCTCTGTAAGAATGCTTCCGTTTCAAAAATACATATTACCCTGCTTATTGGAAAGGACCTGAAAACCATCCATGTTATTTTTGAAACACAAAGAAAAACTAAGCTCAACCCACCAATATTAAAAGAAATGCTTGGGGGAAGAAAAAAAAAGTAAATACTTTGAAACCACAAAATCAATTTTAGCTGTCTCAATCAAACACACACACACACACACACACACACACACACACACACGCAAACCTAACCAGGACTGGAAGTAGGCAAGCTCTCTCAGGATTTTGGAGCTGGCAGCTAATTTGATCAACATATAGAATGACTGCCATCACAGAGAGAAGGAACAGACACCATCTATTAGAGCCCCAATAAGCATATATATCTAAAGCGCAAGGCTACTAATGATGCTGTTTGGGGGCTAAAGAAAGACCAGACATAAATCACCTATCCCGAGGGTAATCTGAACATATCTGTAAGCAGGCCATACCTTATTTGCATTGCCTGAACTCTGAGGCCGCTGTAATCCACCTCTTTCTGCTCAAATTCTTTCCACTCATCTTCATCCTGTAAAAGCACATACCATTTGATCAATTAAAGCTATTCGCACAAGTACCACTAAGGCAAAGAACAGGCTATGGAGAGTGGATCACGTGGCTGGACCCTAAAATATGGACTCCTTTTCCGGCCAAAGCCCTTGCTCGATCCCGAGGTCGGCTAGGGCTGGAGGACAAACGTGCCCGTTCAACACGGTTACTTCCCCCCGGTTCCTTCACCAGAGCTGTTAATTTAAAACCAACCAGGGAAGGCCGAATGAAAAAAAAGTCCATAGCGAGCCCACAACTAAATGTCTACCTCAATATCGCCATGTGATTCTTTCCTTTTTCTTTCACCGGCTGAGAGACCAAGTCATGCCCATTCGAGTTGCTACAAATGCGATTGTTAAAAGAGAATTCAGCTCCGACGACTGGGCTGAAGTCAGAACACAAAATGACTAGCCTAGACGTCACTCGACACAGGCTGCTCTGTGCGGGGCGCTTCGGACCCAGACCCATTTCCCCTGGAGGGTGCTGCCGCCTCGGTCCCGGCTCAAGCCCGGGCGACTCCGGGTGCAGAAGGGCGCGGATCAGCAGCGAGGGGGTCCCGCCGGGGGTCCCGCCGGGAGGCCGGCCGGCCCGACGAGAGAAGCCCGCGTCACGTGGCCGGCCTCCGCGCCCGTCGGCCCCCGGGCCCCTCCCGGACGCCCCGCCAGCCAGCCAGGCGGGGGCAGGCACATGGGCGCAAGCGCGCGGCCCCGGCCCGAATCCCGGCCCCTCACCTTCGTCACGGCCTTGGTGGCGGCCCCAGGGCCCGCGGCCCCCGCGGTCCCGCTGTCGCCCGGCCGGGCCCCCACGCCCGCCCCACTGCCCGCCGCGCCCGCGGCTCCGCTGCTCCCGCCAGCGGCACCCGTGGCGCCCGCGGCACTCGCTGCCCGGTTGCTTCGCTCCTTCTTCTTCTTCTTGTCCCTCTTGGCGAAGAAGTTGTCCAGGCTCCGCTCCTCCGTCTCGGCCATGGCCTTGGCCTCCTCGACCCGGATGGGTGGGGCCGGCGGCGGGCGCGGCCCGCGGGGCTCCGACCTCTGGGTCGACGCCGGCTCGACGCTCAGGCTCCCGGGTGCGGCGACGCCTCAGCCCCGCGGGGTTGCCGAGGCGTGTGCGGCCGGGCAGGCGGCTCTTCCCCCCCGCGAGCTGGCGGGCGGTGGTACGGTCCGCCTGATGGATCGCGCGCCGCTACTGGCGCCCGAGCCCGCCGAGGCTACCGCTGCCGCCGCGACCCCGGCGCCGGATCCCGCCCGCTCCGCGGTCGGAGGGGAAAAGGAACGCGCGGCCCGAAGCTCCGGCGTGAGTGCTAGACTAGCGGCGGCGCGTGCGGGAGGACGCGCGCGCGCAGGCCCGGAGAGGAGGGGAGAGGGGGTGGGGAGGGGAGGGAGGGGGAGGAGGGAGGGCGGGCCTCCAGGAGAGAGGCAGCGTCCGCCCTGCGTACTACGATCCGCCCACCGCTGTGGGGGCGCGGCGGGGAGGGCGGCGGGGGAGACGGAGGCGGGGCTGGAAAAGGAGCCAATCAGGTGCCAAGACGAAGCGCTTAGGCGACAATCCCAGCCACTGACGGGGCGGGGAGACGGTCTATGCTAAATAAGTGACGTATCTGATGACTCCGGTCTCCCGATTGGCGGAGGGTGTAGGCTTGAGGGTGGGCATTTGGAGGGCTGGCTGGGACTGGGCGAGCGAGGTCCGGGGGAAGGGGCGGGTGGGCCTATTCTGAGCGCATGCGTGGCATACACACGTGCCCGCTCGCCCCGAGCGAACTGTGGCCTTGCGGTTTGCACTTGAGCGAAAACGAGAAGACACCGTGTTAAAGATGGGACTGCCCCCTCTGCTCGCCTCTGTACTTCCACCCTCTCTGGTCCGGCAATTATTAATTTTCATCTTACGGGATGATGATTATGAAAGTGGGCTTGTAGTTAGGATCTCGTTTAAAGATCTTTTTTAAAAAATATATTTTATTGATTTTTTTTACAGAGAGGAAGGGAGAGGGATAGAGAATGAGAAACATCGATGGGTGAGAAACATCGATTAGCCGTCTCCTGCACACCCCCTACTGGGGATGTGCCCGCAACCAAGGTACTGCCCTTGACCGGAATCGAACCCGGGACCTTTCAGTCCGAAGGCCGACGCTCTATCCACTGAGCCAAACCGGTTTTGGCTCGTTTAAAGATCTTTAATAAACCAATGGGTAGGTAGAAGGGAATTGATTTTGTCTGAACTCCACCCTCAAAGAGATAGGTCTATCAAGTTCAAGCTAAATAAATCTGATCCTCAAGCTCCTGATCTGGGAATTATTAGCTCTTGTAAGATAGGTGGGGCAAGTGTAGGTGTTAGCTGCATAGCAGAGTGCTTAATTAGATTCGAGATAAATGATTTTTTTTAAAAATACATTTAAACAGTGTCCCCTGCCCTGACTTGAGTCTGGATGACGACTGCAATTTATCCTTAGCTTTTATCCCTAATAAATGGCCACAGGAATGGGGACAAAGTGCCCATGCAAAACCTGGCGTTACCATTTAAGTATTCTCTGAGCTTTGAGAATGAAATGAGTCCTTACTGAAACCGGTTTGGCTCAGTGGATAGAGGGTCGGCCTTCGGACTGAAGGGTCCCAGGTTCGATTCCGGGTCAAGGGCATGTACCTTGGTTGCGGGCACATCCCCAGTAGGGGGTGTGCAGGAGGCGGCTGATCGATGTTTCTAACTCTATCCCTCTCTCTTCCTCTCTGTAAAAAATCAATAAAATTTACAAAAAAAAAAAAAAAGAAATGAGTCCTTGTTTATGAAAAAGGTGGTCTAATGTAAGGTATTAAACTTTCACTTCCTCCTAAGGATAAAGGAGAGAACTGTCACAACCATTGAGGAAATGACTCAGACATATGTTAATAGCCTCCTGGGATAGAGCACACACAGTAAATGGACGCACTTCTTTGTCTTTTCCTTTACAGATTCCCCATTAAAGGTTGTCCTCCCCCTCCCACCCCTGGACCCTACCACTATATTAAAGAACTAAATCCAGAATATATTAAAGAAATAAATCAAAGACCTAGCCTTGACCAATGACAAGTGTACATATTATTCCCCCAACGTAAACTGCCCTCAACTACAACTACTCAGGATGGGCCCCCTAGGCGACTTCCTTCTGTGACACTATCTTCTGTGATGCAGGCCAAGTTCAGTACTGCCCCCATCTCCACCTCCCTTCACATCTCTGACCAAATTTATGTTTCTTTCTTTCTGTCCCTTCCTTCCTTTCTTTTTCCTTTCCTTCCATCCCTTTCCCTCCCCTTCCTTTGTCTGTTCCTTATCTATGAAGCACCTACTTAGCTATAGCTAAGGCAGTGTAGCTTATTCTAGGTTGAGTAATTTGTCATTCCTGCCTTCAACTCAATTATAATCATAGAAGTGAAGATCTAGATATGAATAACTGAAATTCAGTCCTCCCCTTGCTTAGGTCCCGATCAATTTATCAGTGTTTTGAAGGGATTGTTGACTTGGGAAAATGCAGAGACCTTAGGAACAGCAGTGGAGAGTAGATACAGTAAAGTTCCCCATTACGTTTTTTGGTGTGATTGATCGCATGCTCCCAGAGCTCCATCAGGTGTGTAAGAACTTCAGGTCAGGCCAGGAGAGAGACCAGTGTCTTTGTGATTGTGTCATCGTCTATAATTAGTCTCTCTCCACGAAGCTGGACCTTCCTCTTTGAATCCCCTGCCCTGAAATGTCACCCGGGCGACGTTTTTATATAGTTGTTCTTAAATATCCCCGGCCACCCTCCTCCAGAACAGTTACACAGAGTGCTGAATCTTGCTATCACCAGCCCCCTCATCATTATCCTGCCAGCGAAACATCTTTCAGCTCTCTTTTGATGAAGGTATCTTTCCCTCTGCTTCTAATGGTTGGACTTTCCCCATCTTTAAAGCAAAACAGACCTTCACTTGTCCTTGCTAGATGGAAAGTTGAATGATGGCGAGGATTCAGGCCATTCCCAGGTATTTCAGCACATGTAAGGATCCTGATGCTGTCTGAACATGGAAAGTTCTGGGTCTTCTGAAGTGGTACAATCCAAAGGACATCATTTATCGCCCTCGACGAGGCCCACGGAGCTCCAATATTCTGTGAGCTCAAAAGCTGGCAAAGGGCAGCTGGGCCCAGCCCCATTGTCCCTGGGTTCTTTTTTGCTGATCTATTTGTTCCAAGTTCCATTCTGCTACCTAGGCTGGAAATTCCACACATGCTCAGCTCAAAGGAATGCAGCTCTTGCTGGCCAGAGAGCTAGCCAGGAAATGAGGAGCAACTTTGCATTTGTGGCTTCTTTTCACTTGTGGCTTCCTCTCTCACAGCTGTGAGGCAGACTGTGCTACTGCCTGAGCTGTTCACCAACCTTATCCAACTGGAGAGCAACCACTTTCAGGTCACCTCGTCCAGGGAGCCTCTGCTGACTTCTACAAGCAGCCTGGTTCCTGACCTTTAAGGGCCCAGAGACCTTTCATTTGTCATGGTATTTAATTCCTTCCTAGTGTGTCCATTATTTGTTTAACCCCTTCATTTATTTACTTATGTATTCATTCACTCATCATTAATGTAAAGCACCTACACTATGCCAGGCCCTATGATAGGAGTTAAGGATTAGGAAATCAAACATAAGCCCTACCATTACAGAATTTACTATATGGTAAGATGGTAGCTAGGAGCCGTCACACAAGTATACATACAATTATAGCCCATTGAAAATCCTTGCAAGTAGGAATGGTGTTGGGTATATAGCCTATATCACACAAATGTTTGAATAATGTTTATAAAATGTGAAATGTCTCCATTAGTTCTTAATTTTCCACATTAACAGGTGAATGTACAAACCACGTACTATCTAAAAGTGTTCCTCAGCCCGGATGGTGTGGTTCAGTGGTTGAGCATGGACCTATGAACTGGGAGGTCATGGTTGTATTCCTGGTCAAGACATATGCCCAGGTTGAGAGCTCAATCCCCAGTAGGGGGCGTGCAGGAGGTAGCCAATCAATAATTGATGTTTCTATCTCTCTCCTCTTACTTCCTCTCTAAAATCAATAATACACACACACAT